>NC_041384.1:71909075-71927152 GCF_002162155.2 Triticum dicoccoides | reverse complement strand
TATATATATATATATATATATATATATATATATATATATATATATATATATATATATATATATATAATCAACATAGTGAAGATAATCATGAAGATATGTTGAGATTGAAGCCAAACCAAATGTGAAGACATAGCAAATGTAACGCCATGAGTGAAACACTTCAAACAGAACATTTGGTGGTGGCGTTACCCACCGTATAGGAAGTATTAGACCCAGACACGGCGCACAATTATTGTGGCGCTCCGAAGCCAAATTCCACATTAATGTATTCACACTTAGAATGTATGTCTTCATTGATTGAAGATATACTTTACTTCGTGTGTTGCACATCTAAGTCATCAATATGCACAGGGGTTAGGATGTGTGCCTGATCACAGGACATTTGAGGATTCCAGGATATTTAGCTCACACCGTAACTTGCAAAATCTCTTCTCATCCAAGGGCTTGGTGAAGATATCTGCCAATTGCTCTTCAGTGTTGACGTGTACGATATCAATGTCTTCCTTCACAACATGATCTCTGAGAAAGTGATGACGAATTTCAATGTGCTTTGTCTTCGAGTGCTGAACTGGGTTGTTGGCAATCTTGATGGCGCTTTCGTTGTCGCAGTAAAGTGGCACTTGCTTCAGATGAATGCCATAGTCCTTGAGTGTTTGCTTCATCCATAGAAGCTGAGCACAGCAAGATCCAGCAGCAATGTATTCAGATTCAGCAGTGGAGAGATACATAGTTCTGCTTCTTTGAAGACCAACATACAAGTGATCGTCCCAGAAAGTGACATGTGCCTCATGTAGACTTGCGATCAACTTTGTCACCAGCATAATCAGCATCCGAAAATCCAACCAGATAAAACTCTGAGCCCTTTGGATACCATAATCCTAGAGTTGGGGTGTGAGCCAAATATTGAAGAATTCACTTCACAGCTAAGTGATGCGACTCCTTTGGTGCCGCTTGAAATCAAGCACAGATGAAAACACTAAGCATAATATCTGGCCTAGATGCACATAGATAAAGTAAAGAACCAATCATGGAGCGGTATACCTTTTGATCGAACTCTTTACCATTGTCGTCGGGACCCAAATGATGTTTGGCTGGCATTGGTGTTGTGAAGCCTTTGCAGTCTTGCATACCAAACTTCTTCAGGCAATCTTTGAGATACTTCTCTTGAGATATGAAGATGTCGTTGTGTTGTTGTCGTATTTGAAGACCGAGGAAGAACTTCATCTCTCTCATCATGGACATCTGATATTGCTCTTGCATCATATATCCAAACTCTTCACTGTACTTCTGGTTGGTGCATCCGAAGATAATGTCATCCACATATATTTGGCACATAAACAGTTCACCATCATATGTCTTCGTGAAGAGAGTGGGGTCTAGGGAACCAGGTATGAAGCCTTTGCTCTTCAGGAAGTATTTGAGTGTGTCATACCAGGCCCGAGGGGCTTGTTTGAGGCCATACAGTGCCTTGTTGAGCTTGTATACCATGTTAGGATGTTTTGGATCTTCAAAGCCAGGCGGTTGTGCAACATACACTTCTTCTTCAATCTTGCCATTAAGAAAAGCACTCTTCACATCCATTTGATATAGAAGTATGTTATGATGATTTGCATAGGCCAGCAGTATGCTTATGGCTTCAAGTCTAGCCACATGAGCAAATGTTTCATCAAAGTCAATGCCTTCCACTTGAGTATATCCTTGAGCAACGAGACGAACTTTGTTTCTGACAACTTGACCATGCTCATCTTGCTTGTTGCGGTATATCCATTTGGTGCCTATTATATTGTGCTTCTGTGGATCAGGACGCTTAACCAGTTCCCATACATTATTTAGCTCAAACTGTAGAAGCTCTTCTTGCATAGCTTGAATCCATTCAAGTTCCATGAAGGCTTCTTCAACTTTCTTGGGTTCTGTTATTGAGACGAATGCGAAGTGCCCATAGAAATTTGCTAGCTGAGTTGCCCTTGAATGAGTGAGTGGACCGGGTGCATTGATGCTATCAATTATTCTTTCAATCTGCACTTCATTGGCAACGCGAGGATGTACAGGGAGAAGACTTTGCTCTTTCTGATCATTGTCGTCGTTAGAAGGAATGTCTTCAGGCTGAGCATTGTCTTCATGTTGATCAGGTGTTGAGATGATAAGTTCTTCTTTAGGATGAGCTTCAGAAGGTATAATTTCTCCAGTTCCCATTAGCTTGATTGATTCACTGGATGGAACTTCATCTAGCACATTTGGCAGTTGCTCTCTTTGTGAACCGTTGGTCTCATCGAACCGCACATCCATTGTTTCAACTACTTTGTAATGAAAGAGATTGAAGACTCTGTAGGAGTGCGAATCCTTTCCATATCCAAGCATAAAACCCTCATGTGCTTTTGGCGCAAACTTTGAGGTGTGATGTGGGTCCTTGATCCAGCATCTGGCGCCAAATACTCTGAAGTAACTGACATTTGGCTTCTTGCAAGTAAGGAGCTCATGAGATGTCTTGTTCAGAAGCTTGTGAAGATAAACACGATTGATTGTATGGCATGCAGTATCAATGGCTTCAGGCCAGAATTTTCTTGGGGTCTTGTATTCATCTAGCATCGTTCTGGCCATCTCAATGAGTGTTCTGTTCTTGCGTTCGACGATGCCATTCTGCTGTGGCGTGTACGGGGCTAAGAATTCATGTGCGATGCCCAAGGTATCAAGATATGTATCAAGGCCAGTGTTCTTGAATTCAGTGCCATTGTCACTTCTGATGTGCTTTATCTTGGCGCCATAATTGTGCATAGCTCGATTGGCGAAGCGTCTGAAGACATCCTGCACTTCAGTCTTGTAAAGGATTATGTGCACCCAAGTATATCTAGAATAATCATCAACAATGACAAAGCCATAGAGACAAGCAGTAGTAGTAAGAGTTGAGTAATGAGTGGGACCGAAAAGATCCATGTGAAGCAGTTCGAAGGGTCGAGTAGTGGTCATGATTGTCTTCGAGGGATGTTTGGCCCTCGTCATCTTTCCTGCCTCACAGGCACCGCATAAGTGATCTTTCTTGAACTTGACGCCCTCGATGCCTATGACATGCTTCTTCTTTGCCAGGGTGTGGAGGTTCCTCATGCCAGCATGCCCAAGCCTCCGATGCCAGAGCCAGCATTCTGAAGCTTTTGCAACAAGACATACGGCAAGCTGTGGTCCTGCTGAGAAATCTACCACGTACAAATCATCTTTTCGATACCCTTCAAATACTAGAGACTTGCCAGATTCCATTAGTACAAGGCAACAATATTTTCCAAATATTACGATCATGTTCAAATCGCAAAGCATTGAGACAGACATTAAGTTGAAGCCAAGGGATTCAACAAGCATGACTTTATCCATGTGTTGATCCCTTGAGATTGTAACTCTACCTAGACCCAATACCTTACTTTTACCAGTGTCAGCAAATGTGATGTGGCTCTTGTCAGATGGGCGTAAGGTTGAGTCCATAAGAAGGCTTCTTTTGCCAGTCATGTGATTTGTACACCCACTATCAATAATCCATTCTAAAAACGCTGGTGTCGTACCCTACAGTGCAGTTAGGGGGATAGGCTTCACCAAGAGCATTGTGAAGCAAAAACATTTGACGAACCAATGGGTTATGAAAGCTTAGATCCAGATTAGGACTAATAGGGAGAGTAGCAAGCGATTCCGGAACGAAGTACATAGTAAGACCATTCGGGCATTTGATCTTGCACCCTACAAGATGGTTAAGGTCCCCAGCAATAGCGTCAGACGATTTTGGTTTTCTGCTGGAGACCTTTCCCTGCAAAAGATAGTTAAGCTTTCTTAGCCACCCACATCTTCAAGGGTGGCTTAGAAGCAATAAGTCTAAGTGCAGCATCTGAGAATTTTGGCTTTGGAGCCCTAGCAAACAGTCTTGCAGGAGGACAATAGTACTCATAAGAATAAGAAGAATAGTTCTTGGTCTTATGAACATGGCAGTTTGATGAACCGCTCTCATATTCATATGCCTGAGTATGATTTCCCTGCAAAGCATTTGCGTTAGTGCGACTCAGGTGAGTCCTCTGTCTGTATGAAGCCTTTGGACCGTATGAAGCCTTTGGTCTGAGGTTTGTCTTCTTCACGTGAGGTGTCATGATGACATTCACAGGAAGATTCTCCAGACACCTTTTAGGAACCCAGATCTTCTTCATAGGCGGTCCATTCCTGCAGTTAGTACCAATGTACCTGGCAAACACTTCACCATTCTGATTCTTAAACAGTATATAGTTTGCATCAAAGGATTCATCAATGATAATGGGGTTAGCACAAGTGAAGCCAGATAGATTGGATGGATCTGCTGAAGGTTCCTTTGCAGCAACCGACATGGTTTTGGGGTACTGCTCAGGTTTCTAGTAAGAGTCGTCAGCATTCATTTCCTTACGAACCCAACACCCTCTTTCCTCGGGTTTCGGTTCAGAATCTGCTTTTTGAGGACATCACATAGTGTCTGATGCCCTTTAAGACTTTTGTACATCCCTGTTTCAAGCAATGTCTTCAACCTAGCATTCTCATCAGCAATAGCGGTGGTATCCTCAGCAGAGGGGTTAGTTTCCACATCAACAGTTGAAGATATTGCAACAGCAATAGCAGTAGAACATTCAGCAACAGAAGTAGCATTATCACGCTCAATGCATTTAAGACATGGTGGTTCAAATTCTTCCTGAGCGGAACTGATCTGTTTGGCGCGAAGTGACTCGCTTTCCTTTTGAAGATCTTCATGAGCCGCTCTCAATTTCTCAAGATCTTGCTTCCTTTGAAGATAATCATAGGAAAGCTTTTCATGAGTTGTTGAGAGAGTTTCATGACGACTTTCAAGTTCCTGATACTTAATGTGAAGATTTTTTATGTCTTCAATTAAGGATTCAGATCGAGTCATTTCAGCACCTAACAGATCATTGCTTCTGTCTAACAGTTTTTGAATATGTTCCATAGCTTTCTGTTGTTCAGTTGCAATTTTAGCAAGAGTTTTGTAGCTGGGTTTTGAACCACAATCAGAGTCATCATCACTAGATGTTTGATAGTGAGTAGTGCGTGTGTTTACCTTGGCACCGCGTGCCATGAAGCAGTAGGTAGAAGCGGAGTAGTCCTTGTCATTTGCATCGGTGTCGATGATGAAGTCATTGTCTTCAGTATTGAAGATGGACCTGGCAACGTATGCTGTAGCCAGACTTGCGACGCCTGAATCGGACTCCTCCTCAGACTCCACCTCCGCCTCCTCAGAAGCGGACTCCTCCTCTGAATCCATTTCCTTGCCAACAAACGCACGTGCCTTTCCAGATGAGCTCTTCTTGTGTGATGAAGACTTTGAGGAAGACTTGGAAGAAGACTTTGAGTATTTCTTCTTTTTCTTGTCGTCAGAGTCATATTCCTTGCTCTTCTTCTTCTTTTTGTTCTCATTGTCCCACTGTGGACACTCAGATATGAAGTGGCCAAGTTTCTTGCACTTGTGACATGTTTTCTTCTTATAGTCATGAGCAGAAGCTTCATCATTCCTTGAGCTTGATCGGGAAGACTTTCTGAAGCCTTTCTTCTTGGTGAATTTTTGGAACTTCTTGACAAGCATAGCAAGTTCCCTTCCAATGTCTTCAGGATCTTCAGAACTGCTGTCAGATTCTTCTTCAGATGAGGAGACAGCTTTTGCCTTCAAGGCACGAATTCGCCCATAGTTTGGACCGTAGATATCTCTTTTCTCAGAAAGCTGAAACTCATGTGTGTTGAGCCTCTCAAGTATGTCAGACGGATCGAGTGTCTTGAAATCTGGACATTCTTGAATCATCAGGGCTAGGATGTCAAACGAACTATCAAGTGATCTCAGTAGTGTCTTGACGACTTCATGTTTGGTGATCTCAGTAGCGCCGAGGGCTTGAAGCTCATTTGTGATGTCAGTGAGTCGGTCAAATGTGTGCTGGACATTCTCATTGTCATTTCACTTGAAGCGGTTGAAGAGGTTGCGAAGGACACTGATTCTCTGATCTCTCTGGGTTGAGACACCTTCATTGACCTTGGAGAGCCAGTCCCAGACTAACTTAGATGTTTTCAAAGCACTCACACGGCCATACTGTCCTTTGGTCAGATGACCACAGATGATATTCTTGGCAGTAGAGTCCAGTTGAACGAATTTCTTGACATCAGCAGCAGTGACACCTTCTCCAGCCTTGGGAACGTCGTTCTCGACGACATACCATAGGTCAACGTCAATGGCTTTAAGATGCATGCACATCTTATTCTTCCAGTAGGGATATTCAGTTCCATCAAAGACGGGGCACGCAGCGGAGACTTAAATTATCCCTGCAGTCGACATAGCTAAAATTCCAGGTGGTTAAACCGAATCACACAGAACAAGGGAGCACCTTGCTCTGATACCAATTGAAAGTGCGTTATATCGACTAGAGGGGGGGTGAAAAGGCGATTTTTATGGAAGTCTTCAAACGTGGGAGTTATGAAGACAAACGATAGAAATAAACCTAATACCCTGCAGTGGAAGGTAGACTACATTAGGCAAGCCATAGTCAAGTATTCAATAGAGTGAAAGCACAATGACTTAATAGCAGCAATGTAGTAAGGATCAGGTAGGAAGATATTATGAAGCCCAACAGAACATGCAGTCACTCAGTGAAGACAAAAGATAGTGCAAACATACAATGACTTCACAAGGAGCAACAGTAAGTAAAGGGAAGGGGAGATGAAACCAGTGACACGCTGAAGACAATGATTTGTTAGACCAGTTCCAGTTGCTGTGACAACTGTACGTCTGATTGGGGCAGCTAGGTATTTAAACCTTAGGACACACAGTCCCGGACACACAGTCCCGGACACCAAGTCCTGAACACGCAGCTCAGGACACCCAGTCCTCACCGTATTCCCCTTGAGCTAAGGTCACACAGACCTCGCTCAATCACTCTGGTAAGTCTTCAAGGTAGACTCCCAAACCTTCACAGACTTCGTTCACCGGCAATCCACAATGTCTCTTGGATGCTCAGAACGCGACGCCTAACCGGCTGGAGGATGCACAGTCCTCAAGTGTAATAAGTCTTCAGATCACACAGACAAGAAGACTTAAGTGATGCCTAATTCTCTTTGGCTCTGGGTGGTTAGGTCTTTATCCTCGCAAGGAATTCTCTCTCAAAGGCTTCGAGGTGGGTTGCTCTCAAACAATAAAAGCCGTACTCTCAATTTGAGCAGCCAACCGTTTATGGTTGTAGGGTGTGGGATACTTATAGCCACTTGGCAACCCGACCTGATTTGTCCGAAATGACCCTAGGTCACTAAGGAACTGACACGTGTTCCAACGGTCAGATTTTAAACTCACACGGCAACTTTACTTGGGCTACAAGCAAAGCTGACTTGTCCGACTCTGGACAAGATTCGCTCTCATAGTCTTCACTCGAAGACATAGGTTTTTGGTTAGGCATCACTTCAGTCATTCTGACCGGTTCTCTTGGACCCCACTTAACAGTATGGTGGTTCCTATGACTCAACACAAAAGAAAGAGAACTACGAAAGATCTAAGTCTTCGAGTTCCATAGGCTTCATGTGGTGTCTTCTCTTGTCATAGTCTTCATATACCACCTTTGGCTTCAATGTCTTCATACAATTTTAGGGGTCATCTCTGGTAGGAAAACCGAATCAATGAGGGACTTCTACCTATGTTATCCTGCAATTCTCACAAACACATTAGTCCCTCAACTAGGTTTGTCGTCAATACTCCAAAACCAACCAGGGGTGGCACTAGATGCACTTACATGAACAATTAGGTTGATATTGAGGGATTAATAAAGGATCAGCGGGCCAAGATGTTTTGAGATCAAACGGTGAGGTAATATTGTGTACTTGTGCTAAGTACTTTTGGTTTTGCCTGCTGAAGGATTCATATGGTTACAAGTTGTACCTCTGACAGTGCTAAATCATATATATTTCTTTCAGGTACATTACTCATGCATTTTTCCTCTAATGGTCTGACACAATTTTATCCTCGTTCAAATTAACAAGGTGCTAGGGACAGTCCTCCAGAGCAAAAGCATTTAGTTTCAAGGACATCATAAGATGCTAAAAAGTCCAATTCAACTAATTTCATCATAAAACAGGTAATTATTGACTTCTAAAAACTGATCTACACAGTTAAAGTTTCTGGAAATATCACAGAGGTAACTTACCTGATAGCCAGGATATATATTTGAAGGGTAAGTGTTTTTGGATTGCTTGAGGTAGGGCTACAAGTAACAACTGGAGAAGAAAGGGGCCAAAAATCCAAAAAGGCATTGGGCGTGCAGCCACTTCGCCGACATGACAGTCTTAGTACGCGGCACCTCGTAAACACCCATTGAGGCGGCGACCACTGACACTGACAACAACGTGGCTTTTCAGCTAGCGGCGACCCTGACGGTGGCAGCACCCATCACATAAGGCAACGCTCCGCACCAGATCTCTGTTGTGCACACCCATCCAACCATACCCGACGGTGTTCCCTGAGCCATGGTGTGTGCCTTCTCCTCCCCTAGATCATCTCACCAATTACTTGCACACCATCGCCGCATGATCCACTAGAGGTAGGCCTAGACCATACTGAAAACGAACTTCCATTTTCACAATTATTTCTTTCTCTCCCTTTTTGTGAGTCTCCGATCCCTGTTCATACTTTATTACTACAAGAATGTATAGCATATATTATCTAGAAAAGATATTTCTTACTTCTGATGCTCCATCATCGTGTCAGGCTTCATTTGATCCTAAAGGACTCCTTTGGTTAGTAATTCATCTACTCTTCATCATTGCCTGCAATTTTCATCATTAACTATAGTTTTGTAAACTAACTTGACTTTATTTAACTTGGTACGTTTTGACTGTCTATTCTTTGCTCATTGGCTCTGTATGGCGATTGTCACATGTTTGATTTGACTGCAAATTGGACATGTAATTATACATTTCAAGGTATAACGCTGGTGTTTGTTTCTACATTTGAACATTTCCCTTGTGGCGTAGAAACCATATTCTATTCCCCCCTGTTGGGCCAACTTGCTTGTAGAATTACAATGGGAGAATTATTGATTTGTTAATCCCTTCCTTCAACATGTTAGAACTTGCATTTTCCTGCTTAAAGTATTACGTTAATACACTACATAATCACTGGTGCCTGCAAAGCTGATGTAATATAACAAATTAGGCTGGGTATGAAATGTGCAGCCATGTTGGCCTCGCCAATGAGTGAATGTTGGAAGATGCAACATTAGGAAATGCCGAGTATATATGGCAACATCCATGGTTATGTATCCTATCTCGTATAAGGCCTAATTAAGTCTCCTTGTTTTTGTTACAAGTCATTTAGCGCCGATGTGATTAGTGATGTTCCACTGACCTTGAGGTGTGTTATCACATACCAAGAAATTAATCTATTACCTAAAGTCATTTTCATTGCCTCAATATCATTCCCTATGTCTTTCTTGAATTCTTTGCTCAAGACAATTTCCCTGAGATTAGTTTCCTTTTTGTTCACTTCAGTTTTTATTTGTTCTATAGTTCACACCTGGTCCCTTCAGTGTAACTTATCGAATAACAAAGTTTTGTCTTTTATTCATTGGATGTGGTTCCTATAGTCAGGGAAAAACATCTACCTATATTGCTGACATAGTTGCAAGATTTATACGTATTGAGCAAGAAATCATTAGATCGAGATAAGTCCAACAAGGAGATCTCTCTTGCCTCTTATGAAGTGTGGAAGATTTAGAAAGAAAGGAGTGGAGATTTCTTTTAGGCCAAGAGATGGGTTCGGACGAGTTAGTTTCTGAAATTATTTAGAATGTTAACCTCCCGTTGGAGGCATTTGGCACTTAGCATTTGCTGCTGTACAGCCGAGCTAACTTATTGACATCCTCGAAATTTCCTTTCTACTTTTTAAATCTTGTTATGTTGCCTCTTGGGTAGGCTTCAACCTGGTTCCTGTAGAAAAAAAATAAGATTGCAAAAGTATATTATTAGCATGTACTCCCTCCGTTCGGAATTACTTGTCTCGGATATGGATGTATCTAGAACTAAAATACGTCTAGATACATCCATTTCTGCGACAAGTAATTCCGAACGGAGGGAGTATCAATTGTAGTGCATAACACATCAGATTGTACGCAATGATGTCCCTTTGTATGGAAGAACAAGTGAACATATCAGAATGTATTTTTTGTGTCTATACCTTCAATGTGGGTATCTGAGTTTAAACCCAAAAATAGATTATTTTCCTTTTTTGTTTTATTATGTTTCAAATACTTAGAGGGGCTGTTTGTTAATTATCACTTCTATTTTCTTTCTGTTTATTTCCTTTAATCAAAATTCTTGAACTGGACAAGGGAGGTTTTTTTAAGAACCTGGACAAGGGAGGTTGTCCCCTCCTATTTTTCACGCTGAATAACTCATGAAATGGATGATATAGCCATCAAGATTTTGTTATTCTTACACTGAATGCATCTAAAGAAAATATTATTACAAGTAATGAATGGATTATTGTACATCAAGATCTGTGTTTTTCTTCAACACTCTTTGATCCATTGTTTCTAAAGGCAATGGTGAAAAATGTATTCTCTTCATCAGTTTCGAGAAGGTGTGACTTTTTTCTCCTCACACAAAGCGAGGAAGTAAATAACTCCATTCTCTTATTTCTAGGCAGGATGTATAAGGTTTGACACATGCGTGAAATATAAATCAAGAGGGTTGCTTGTTGAACGAGGGACATTATGAGTTTGATATTTTTTCTAAGGATTTAAATGCTTCTAGATTTTTTGAAATATGATTGCTTTGTAAGAGTGTTTATCGCGCAACAGTGTTCTGTATATTGATAACCAAGAAGAGTGGGTGAAGAGGATGGAATAAATGGCCGCAACTACATTATTTGCCATATTAGGTGTGCATGGGCGAGTACTTAGATGATGCTAGACGAGTCCAATCGCAGCAATAAGAGCCAAATGTGAGTTGAGAGGCAGGTGAAGTGGGTATAAGAAGTGACACAAACCTTATCAAATATTGTCTAATCAAGGTAGGGGAAGGTACATAAATGATGGCGAAGCGATGGCGAGTAGGATGATGATGGGGCCAAACAACCATTCTTGATCTAAAGGCAGACCCGAAGGCGACAGTGGAGAGACCATCAATGTAACAATAACTATAGTATGACTAACCAGAGTAGGGAAAGATACATACACAAGGACGAAGCAACGATGCAACTGAATCACAACTCCAAATGCACGGCTACCTTTTTCCTACAGATTTGGTCAAGGGAGTGATGAACCTTTTTGTATACTGAATCACAATGACAAATATATGCACTTGAAATTTGAGTATGAGTCATGTGGGTTTTATTTAAAGTGCAGGTACAATGCGATATTTTTCACAACAATCATATGCTACCTCCGACATACATAGTGCAAATTATAACAACATTAAAGTCAATTTCTCTCCACAAAAATTTATTTTTGTTTCGTGGCAATGCACGGGTATTCAACTAGTCCTTTGGTAATACCGATGAAGGATTGAGAAAGAGGAAGAGAGATAAGGTAGGAGCCATTGACAAATTACCAAGGCTAACCCATGATGATGGAAGATCGGAGTAGAATGGTAAAGCTTAGCCCATGAGTCCATAAAAACTAGTCAAATCCATGACTCACCGTGGGCCACGACATCTCATCTTTATAGATGCATGTGGCGTGTCTAGTTGGGCCTCTTTAGACTTGGCTCCTTTCTTTTTTGTATTTTTTGACTTACCTTTTATTTCATTTTTGCCTTCTCCTTTGATTTACAAACACTATCATCTTCTTCAAGAAAGAAGCGTCGCCTTTGGGTTGAAAATGGGGCACGTCACCTTAGTGTAATAATCCCGAGAGGGTAGTCCCGTTGTTTTGACTATAGCCTTGTGAGGTACATCTTTTCTTTTGAGGAGGAGGTTGAAACCCCCGGCCTCTTTGTCATTGTAATGTAGACATCTATTCTTAGTAATTATTAAGCAGAATATAAAACAAACACAACCATTATCGCATTATTACAAGATATGAAATAAATACCTACGAGTAAATCGACTACTTCCGCAGAGGGATGAATGTCCTTGCACCATCGTCGCCATGTCCAGCCGAAAACGGCCTGGACAAGGATTTTTCATCCTGATTTTCGAGACCAACCAATGAAAACCAACATAATAGCAAGAAGGCAACATCTTCAACGAGATAATATCTTCAATTTGTTGCTGCGAGCCCGACTAACAAAAGTCAGGACAAGAACTTTCGCCCCGGATATGAAGTGATGTTTCAAGCAACATCTTGAAGAACGATCACTGGTAGAAAAAGGGCCTGTTGTCTCAGTTCGTAAGGGCCTGTTGTCCCGGTTCTGGAACCGGGACTAAAGGGTCGGTACTAATGCCCTGTCCCTTTAGTCCCGGTTCAATCCAGAACCGGGACAGATGGGCCTCCACGTGGCCTGTGCGCGGAGCCCAGGCAGGAGACCCTTTGGTCCCGGTTGGTGGCACCAACTGGGACCAATAGGCATCCACGCGTCAGCATTTCTGTGGCTGGGGTTTTTGTTTTTTTTGAAAGGGGGGGGGGGTTGGGGGTTTTGGGGGGTTAATTTAGGTGTTTCATATATTGTGTTAGCTAGCTATAATTAATAGAGAGAAGTGTCCTCTCTTATGTCCGTTCTTGGTCGACACTACGTACTATACATACGTATAGAGAGGACTAGACATGCTAGCTATCTAGTAAGCAAACGAAGGAAACATAAGATCATCATGAACATATATGCATACAGAGAGAAGTGATATCGACCACCTCTCCTTCTCCGAGAGATTGGTCGAACAACAAGTTCTCGTATATCTATCCGACACTACCGGCTACATATATACAATAATTATCTCTTACAAATATAATCATACGGACTCAGGGTCCACATAGAATTCTCCGTCTTCAGGGATCACGTGGTCAAGAAAGAATGCCGCCAATTCCTCTTGAATTGCTCGCATGCGAGCTGGTGCTAGGAGTTCATCCCGCTTCCGAAACATCTAATTTAAAGAAGGAGGTCAATATATATATATATATGAATGAATGAAACTCAACACAAATGATGGTAATAAAATAAAATTGTGAATGTTGTTATTTACGTACTTCATATTGTTCGTCAGTGTAGCCCCGCTCACAGGTCGTGTGGCGGATGGACTCGCAAACGTAGTATCCATAGAAATCATTCCCTTGTTCCTGCCACAACCACTTTACAAGAAATAGAGGTCAATCAAACTGATAAGCAAGAATGCCAAATGGTATTGATGAAACTAGCGGTTGAATGACTAGTAGATGCGCGGAACATGCTACTATAGTACTTACTTTCGGGTGTCTAAATTGCAGCTCCTTCGGCAGTCTCGGAGCTTTTCTGGTGAATTTTCTCCAAACCCTGCCAGACAAAGAAAACAATTACTTGATATATCAGGAAATGAACAAAGTTGCTGATATGGTGGATAATGATTGATTTAACTTACTTCTCAAGTATTTGGGTCATGTCTGCATAGTCCTGGGGATCTTTTCGTCTTGAGTCTAAGACGGTTACTAGTCCCTGCTCAAGCTTAATCTCTAGGAGAATATAGTGGAAACTGCACACGCATGCATAACTCATCAATTACATTACTATAACCTTGACTAATATATAAGGGAAACCAAATAGGCACAAGACAGTAACACTCACTTGAAGTTGTAAGGAAAGAGTATTATATCTTTGTTTTCATTTATTACGAATGATCGTAGCAAGTTGGCCTCGATAGCTGCGGCATGGAATTTAACCTGAGTTGCATCTATGAGATATGTGTTAATGAACCCAATATCACCGACTTGTCTTTTCTTCAATTCGGCGATCTTCAATCTGCATAATATAGTGAGGATGATTATAAATACATGCAATGAAAGAGCTGAGCTATATAGAGAGACTTAATGACAGAAGTAGTACTACTTACAGACAGTAGCAGGCGACCGTTGTTTTATCGAGGGCCAATTGATTGAAAAACTGATAGAACTCCTTAAATGGAACAGGCAACAGTTCAATTCCAACGAGGTCATGCTCCTTTTTAACTTTCACATACAAAGTACTCCTCCCCCCAGAGTCTCTGCAGATTTTCAAGTACCAATCATGCAATCTTCGCATCATCGTTGATAGAGATCTTTCATCTTTGACGAGAGGCTTCCCGTACTCGTATCTTTGTATCTGCACGTCCATGGGTTCATAATGTACATCGTCGGGCAGGTAATCTGCAAGATTGCTATAACCGGGCACCATCCTCGGATCATTAGCGACGTTGTGGCTAGGCACCTTGAGCGGGGGGCACGATTGCTTCGCTTGTTCGCCGAGCTGGGCAATTTGTTTCCAGCTCGTCGTTCTTTCAGCCTTTGATCACTGACAGTACTTCCCGACCGCTCCGCTTCGGCAAATTCCTTTCCAATAATGCGCTCATAGTTTCCTTTCGGCAGAGATTTCGGTGGTTTTGTCAGGGCAGCCAGAGTGCGCTTCGCTTTCACCGGATCTACCTTCTCCTCTGGAAGTGGATGTCTCTTTGCTTTCAACCCTTGAAACCAGTCATCCACTTCGGCTCATGCGATCTCGGCGTTCTCCTTCGGGGTCCTCTCGTATGGTAACTTCTCTGGAGTCTTCACAAAAGGACCGAATCTGTATGTCCTCCCGCCTCTGGTTGTACTGCTAGACGCCGACCGAGCAGACGAAGTGGTTGTCTTCTTTACTTGCTTACGAGGCGGAGGAGAAGGACTACGATGCGCCGGAGCAGCCGGAGCGGCGACAGGTCTCTTCCGCCCTTGCTGACGAGGCGGAGAAGGAGGAGGCTGGCTGCTCGGGCGCGTCGGCGCAGGCGGAGAAGGAGGCGGAGTGGCGCCACGCGCTGGAGAAGGAGCCGGTCGAGTTCCCTGATCGTCACTCGCCGGAGGAGGAGGCGGTGGAGGAGGCGAAGTGCCCTGACTTGCCGGAGGAGGAGGAGGAGGCGGTGGCGTCCAGTTCGGAAGGTTGATGATCTCCTTCCGCCATAGGCACGGAGTCTTCAGAGCAGACCCCATCCTAGTCTCCCCTTCACCGGTAGGGTGGTCAAGCTGGAGGTCCTCAAATCCCTCCGTTATTTCATCCACCTTCACCCTAGCATATCCTTCTGGAATCGGCCGGCGGTGAAAAGTTGCGCCGGGTTCAGTAGGATAAACAGAGCCAATAGCCGCCTTGACCTTCAAATTCATCCATTGCGTCATAAGGTGGCAATTTTGAGACTCCGTGATAGCATCCACGGGATAGCTGGCAGGAGCCGTCAAGGCATGCTCTGGCTGAAGCAGCTCGATGGAAGCCACGCTGCTTCTGCGCTGAGATGGCGGGGTAGCTTCGGGGGAAGCTTCGGCAGTACGTTTGCTGCGATTTGCTTCTTGTTCCTCTATCGCGTCTACCCTTGCTTGCAGCGCCTGCATTTGGGTCTGCTGCACTTTTTTCCTCCTCTCATGGGATTTGTAACCGCCTGCATCCGGAAACCCAACCTTCCACCGAATGGAGCCTGGTGTGCCACGTGTCCGTCCAGGGTGCTCAGGATTCCCGAGGGCCATTGTGAGCTTGTCGTTCTCTCTGTCTGGAAAGAACGTCCCTTGCCGCGCTGCTTCGATATACTGCTTAAGCTTCCTGACTGGTATGTCCATTTGATCGTTCGTCCAAATGCACTTCCCTGTTACAGGGTCCAAGGTTCCGCCAGCCCCGAAGAACCAAGTCCGGCAATGGTCTGGCCAGTTAATTGTCTCTGGTTCGATCCCTTTATCAACCAGATCATTCTCAGTCTTGGCCCACTTAGGCCGGGCTACAAGGTAGCCACCTGACCCCGTGCGATGGTGATGCTTCTTCTTCGCAGCATTTTGCTTGTTTGTCGCCGACATCTTCTTACTCTTTTCCGATGTCTTGTGGGCCACAAATGCGGGCCAGTGATCTCTGATCTTCTCATATCTACCCTTGAATTCTGGTGTCTCATCATTTTCGACAAACTTATTCAGCTCTTTCTTCCACCTCCTGAATAGTTCTGCCATCCTCTTAAGAGCAAAAGACTTGATTAATTGCTCTTTAACTGGGTTCTCTGGATTATCCTCTGGCGGTAGGGTGAAATTTGACTTCAGCTCAGTCCAAAGATCATTTTCTGCATATCATTGACATAAGACACCTCAGGGTCTTCTGTAGCCGGCTTAAACCATTGCTGGATGCTGATCGGGATCTTGTCCCTAACCAGAACCCCGCACTGAGCAACAAATGCGTTCTTTGTTCGGATGGGTTCAATCGGTTGGCCGTCGGGCGCGATTGCTATGATCTCAAACCTTTCATCCGAGCTCAACTTTTTCTTCGGGCCTCATCTCTTTACCGAAGTTGTGCTCGATCCGGAGGGCTAGAAAAAAGAACAAAAACTTAATTAATATGTGTACATACCAAAACAATGAATGCACCAATTAGCTAGTCAGCATAGGCTTAACTAATATATATACCTGGCCGGACTCGGTTCGGTCACCGGAGCCGTCATCACGGTCTCCTTCTTGCACCGGCATTGGGTCACCGGAGCCGTCCTCATGTTCTTCTTCTTGCACCGGCATTAGGTCACCGTAGCCAGCTTCTTCACCCTTTCCTTCCAGACCATCGGTGTCGTTGAGAAACAGCGAGACGGCATCACTTCCTTCTGCGATTATGTCCCTCAACAACGCTTCTTTTGCTTCATCTCGGGCGGTGTCCATAGTTTCTACAAATATTTACAACATGGCAATTATTATTCAAACATGACAGATGGATATATTAGTGGCAAACGTAGAACTAGCTACCTAATCATAGTAAGGAATCATATATATTAATTAGTGGCCTCGACACTGCTTCTCTAGGGTTCGGGGTGGCCTCGACAACGCTTCAAGGGTTTGGGGTGGCCTCAAGAACGCTTCAAGGAGGGGGTAATATCGACCCCCCCCCCCACGTGTTGAAGCTATCGGGAGGGGGTATATATCGACAACGACGACACTACATCTATGTCCCTCGATGACCCTTGTTCCCGATAAAAAAAGAGGAAGAAGAAGAAAAAAAGAGGAGAAGAAAGAATAGAGGAGAAGATCTCCTCTATTCTTTCTTCTCCTTTTTTGTTTCTTCTTCCTCTTTTTTTTTATCCTCTTCTTCCTCTCATGTTCGAGAGGATCGCCGAGGGGTCGGGAGGTTGCCTAGTGTCAAAGGATTCAACAAAACCATGTCTTCATCATTAGGCGAAAGTAACATGTGCATGATGGTACGAAGCTCTCCAAAGTTATTTTGGAACGGAGTCCCAGATAAGATAATTCGCTTTTTGGTACAAAGTTCAGCAAGAACCTTCCAAATATCGTTATTTGGAAGGCCTTTGCTGAAATTCATACAAAAAGGCAAATTATCCTATCCGGGACACCATTCCAAAATAACTTTGGAGGACTTCGTCATGCCCTGGTTACTTCCGGCTAATGACGAAGCCATGGATTTCTTCAATACTTTGACACTAGGAAACCTCTCTCGACCCCTCGGCGATCCTCGACCCCTCGAACCCTCGACGACCCTGGACCCCTCGACCCCTCGAACCCTCGACGACCCTAGACCCCCTCTCGACCCCCTCATGTCGAAGTTATCGGGTAGGGGGTATATCGACAACGACATACCCAATACATGCATACATACATACATACATATCACATGCATCCATACATATATGAACAAAATTAATATCTACTAATTAACAACCTAAATAAAAAAACTAATACATATAGGAAGAAGAAGAAAAAAGAAGAGAAGAAAGAATAGAGGAGAAAACTTCCTCTTCTTCCTCTCCTCTTCTTCTCCCTCTTCTTCCCCTTCTTCCTCACCTCTCTCATGAATGTCCGACGTTCTCGACCCCCCCCCCCACGTGTCGAAGAAAAAGAAGAAGAAAAAAAATAGGAGAAGAAGAAAGGAATAGAGGAGAAAATAGAAAATAGAATATATATATATATATTCTATTTTTCTCTTCTTCTCCTCTATTCCTTTCTTCTTCT
>NC_041384.1:71779391-71908105 GCF_002162155.2 Triticum dicoccoides | reverse complement strand
ATTGGTCACGGTTGGTGCCACGAACCATGACCAATGCCCCCCTTTAGTCCCGGTTGGTGCCACCAACCGGGACCAATGGCCTTGTGCTGCCCCGCGCCCAAAAGTTTAGTCCTACCTCGCTAGTTGAGAGGGCTCGGGAGTGGTTTATAAGCGCTGCTGCGCCCACCCTCTCGAGCTCCTCTCAACTGCAGGCTTTCGGGCCTAATCTGTCACTGCAATGACTGTGGGCCTACTGGGCCTGCTGCGGGCCTGAATCCTGGCCCATGGTTGGGTTTCTAGTCGTATTCAGGCCGTGGTGGCCCAGTAGGTGGCTGTTCTTTATGCTTTTAGTTTTAGAAAAATTATAAACTTTTTGTTAATGCCATTAGTTTTCAAATTTGAAAACACTTTTTTAGTTTTTTTGTTTTCTTTGTTGCTTTATTTATTTTATTTTGTGATTAACTTTACTATAAAAATAGTTTTTTCCTGTTTTTTTGATTTGTTTTTTGCATTATTTATTTTCTTTTGTTTTTTGCTTTAATTTTTAATTCTGTTTGCTTTTAGGTTAGCAAAATTATTAACTTTCTGTTAGTGCCATTAGTTTTAGAAAAATTATAAACTTTCTGTTAGTGCCATTAGTTTTCAAATTTAAAAACACTTTTTTAGTTTTTTTGTTTTCGTTGTTGCTTTATTTATTTTATTTTGTGATTAACTTTACTATAAAAATAGTTTTTCCTGTTTTTTTGATTTGTTTTTTGCATTATTTATTTTCTTTTGTTTTTTGCTTTAATTTTTAATTCTATTTGCTTTTAGGTTAGCAAAATTATAAACTTTCTGTTAGTGCCATTAGTTTTAGAAAAATTATAAATTTTCTGTTAGTGCCATTAGTTTTCAAATTTGAATAGTTAAAATTTGAATTCTTTGAAAATTGTTTGAATCACAAGTTTGTGATTAACTTACTAAAAAATGAGAATAGATGCGCTTATAGAGAAAATTCAACCTAAATTCCTAGTAAATTTCTATGAATTTCAGAGAAATTCACTATGAATTTAGGTTAAAATTTTCTCTATTAGGGCATCTATTTTCACTTCGAGAGGAGCTCAACAAGGCAGAGAGGGAAGGGCTTATAAACCGGTGTGAGCCCCCTTCGGTTGACGAGGTGGGACTAAACTCTGCCCGCAACGAGGACCAACCCTTTAGTCCCGGTTTGTGGCACAAACCGGGACTAATGGTCATGGGCCAGGGGCGAGGAGCAAAATTATAAACTTTCTGTTAGTGCCATTAGTTTTAGAAAGTTGAAAGTTGGCATGGGCCAGGGACTAATGGTCATGGTATTACGAGGGCCGAACCATAAGACATGAAAGCATTTCAAATAAACTCTGAAAAAGTTGAAAGTTGGGATGGTATCATATATAATTTCACCCACATAGCATGTGCATGTACAAAACAAACAATGGTAGCATGTTCGTGTGTTACAAAGTTGGCATGGTATCATCATAATAGTTGCGGGAGAAAGTCTTTACTTTTTCTTCGCTTGTGTCATTTGCTTATTGCGCCGTAACCATGGATAATCTTCATTATTTATCAGGATGCTTGGGTCAGCCTTGACATTGAAGGGAGGAATTTTATGAAACTTTTCATAATCTTCAGACATGTCTATCTTGCCGTCCACTCCCAGGATGTCCTCTTTTCCTGAAAGAACTATGTGGCGCTTTGGCTCATCGTATGATGTATTCGCTTCCTTATCTTTTCTTTTTCTCAGTTTGGTAGACATGTCCTTCACATAGATAACCTGTGCCACATCATTGGCTAGGACGAACGGTTCGTCAGTGTACCCAAGATTTTTCAGATCCACTGTTGTCATTCCGTACTATGGGTCTACCTGTACCCCGCCGCCTAACAGATTGATCCATTTGCACTTAAATAAAGGGACCTTAAAATCAGGTCCGTAGTCAAGTTCCCATATGTCCACTATGTAACCATAATATGTGTCATTTCCGCTCTCGGTTGCTGCATCAAAGCGGACACCGCTGTTTTTGTTGGTGCTCTTTTGATCTTGGGCGATCGTGTAAAATGTATTCCCATTTATCTAGTATCCTTTGTAAATCAATACAGTCAAAGATGGTCCCCTGGACAACAAGTACAACTCATCACAAACAGTGTTGTCACCTCTAAGACATGTTTCCAACCAACTGCTGAAAGTCCTGATGTGTTCACATGTAATCTAGTCGTCGCACTGCTCCGGGTGTTTGGAGCGCAGACTGTTCTTGTGTTCATCGACATACGGGGTCACCAAGGTAGAGTTCTGTAGAACTGTGTAGTTTGCTTGAGACCAAGAATATCCGTCCCTGCATATTTTTGAGTCTCTTCCAAGAGTGCCTTTTCCAGTCAGTCTCCCCTCATACCGCAATTTAAGGAGACCTATCTTCTTAAGGCCAGGAATGAAGTCAGCACAAAACCCGATAACATCCTCTGTTTGATGGCCCATGGAGATGCTTCCTTCTGGCCTAGCGTGGTTACGGACATATTTCTTTAGGACTCCCATGACCCTCTCAAAGGGGAACATATTGTGTAGAAATACGGGCCCCAGGATGACAATCTCGTCGACTAGATGAACTAGGACATGCGTCATGATATTGAAGAAGGATGGTGGGAACACCAGCTCGAAACTGACAAGACATTGCACCACATCACTCCTTAGCCTTGGTACGATTTCTGGATCGATCACCTTCTGAGAGATTGCATTGAGGAATGCACATAGCTTCACAATGGCTAATCGGACGTTTTCCGGTAGAAGCCCCCTCAATGCAACCGGAAGCAGTTGCGTCATAATCACGTGGCAGTCATGAGACTTTAGGTTTTGAAACTTTTTCTCTGGCATATTTATTATTCCCTTTATATTCGACGAGAAGCCAGTCGTGACCTTCATATTGAGTAGGCATTCAAAGAAGATTTCTTTCTCTTCTTTCGTAAGAGCGTAGCTGGCAGGACCTTTATACTGCTTCGGAGGCATGCCGTCTTTTTCGTGCAAACGTTGCAGGTCCTCCCGTGCCTCAGGTGTATCTTTTGTCTTCCCATACACGCCCAAGAAGCCTAGCAGGTTCACGCAAAGGTTCTTCGTCACGTGCATCACGTCGATTGAGGAGCGGACCTCTAGGTCTTTCCAGTAGGGTAGGTCCCAACATATAGGTTTCTTCTTCCACATGGGTGCGTGTTCCTCAGCGTCATTCGGAACAGCTAGTCCACCGGGACCCTTTTCAAAGATTACATAGTGTAAATCATTGACCATAGCAAGCACGTGATCACTGGTGCGCATGGCGGGCTTCTTCTGGTGATCTGCCTCGCCTTTGAAATGCTTGCCTTTCTTTCGACATTGATGGTTGGTTGGAAGAAATCGACGATGGTCCAGGTACACATTCTTCCTGCATTTGTCCAGGTGTATACTTTCAGTATCATTGGGCACATCGTCTGGTTCCTCTTGATCTTCACCAGCTCCCCCCGTTGCAGCATCACCGTATTCAGGGGGCACATAGTTGTCATCGTACTCTTCTTCTTCGCCGTCTTCCATCATAACCCTTATTTCTCCGTGCCTCGTCCAAACATTATAGTGTGGCATGAAACACTTGTAAAGCAGGTGGGAGTGAAGGATTTTCCGGTTAGAGTAAGACCTCGTATTCCCACATTGAGTGCATGGACAACACATAAAACCATTCTGCTTGTTTGCCTCAGCCGCATCGAGAAACTCATGCACGCCCTTAATGTACTCGCGGGTGTGTCTGTCACCGTATATCCATTGTCGGTTCATCTGCGTGCATTATATATAATTAAGTGTCCAAATTAATAAAAGTTCATCATCACATTAAAATCAAAGTGCATACATAGTTCTCATCTAACAACATATAGCTCTCCAGAGCATCTAATTAATTAAACCATATATTGAAACTATGTAAAACATTTCAATGCGAAAACAAATGCGATCATAATCGCAACCAAGGTAACAATTGATCCAACGGCATAATGATACCAAGCCTCGGTATGAATGGCATATTTTCTAATCTTTCTAATCTTCAAGCGCATTGCATCCATCTTGATCTTGTGATCATCGACGACATCCGCAACATGCAACTCCAATATCATCTTCTCCTCCTCAATTTTTTTTATTTTTTCCTTCAACAAATTGTTTTCTTCTTCAACTAAATTTAACCTCTCGACAATAGGGTCGGTTGGCATTTCCGATTCACATACATCCTACATAAATAAAATCTATGTCACATTGGTCGGTATAATTTTCATAAACAATAAATGAACCAATAGTTATAAAGATAATATATATACCACATCCGAATCATAGATAGGACGAGGGCCGACGGGGGCGGATACCAAAACCATTGCACTATATAAGATGCAATAATAAAAGTAAGAAAATAATACAAGTATCTATGTAAACATACAAGTAAGAATATTTTTCCTTTCAGAAAGAAGATAAGAACAAGAGGCTCACCACGGTGGTGCCGGCGATGAGCTCGGCGCGGGTGATCGACGGCGGTGAAGACGGGGACGAGGCATGACGGACCGCTAAACCTAGACAAATATTATGGAAAATGGAGCTTGGAGGTCGAGCTTGGAGAGGAAAAAGCTTAAGTAGTGTGGCTCGGGCATTCCATCGAACACCTTGTGTGCATATGAGGTGAGTTAGAGCACCACCAAGCCCTTTCCCCCTCGGCTAGAGAAAAACAGAGCACTGGGGTGCTCTGCTCGCGAGCGAGGGGTATATATAGGAACCTCATTGGTCTCGGTTGGTAACATGAGCCGGGACTAAAGGGGAGCCTTT
The DNA here is from genome assembly GCF_002162155.2 of Triticum dicoccoides. NCBI lineage: Eukaryota > Viridiplantae > Streptophyta > Magnoliopsida > Poales > Poaceae > Triticum > Triticum dicoccoides. Next base: position 71,903,295 of record NC_041384.1, on the reverse strand, counting down.
GGTCCCGATTCAAGCCACCAACCGGGACCAATGGTGGTGGGCCAGGAGCGAGGCCCATTGGTCCTGGTTCATCCCACCAACCGGGACCAAAAGGTCCAGATGAACCGGGACCAATGACCCACGTGGCCCGGCCGGCCCCCTAGGCTCACGAACCGGGACCAATGCCCACATTGATCCCGGTTCTGGACTGAACCGGGATTAATGGGCTGACCCGGCTTGGACCAAAGCCCTGTTTTCTACTAGTAGATCCAGTCGCATTCGCAGTACTCTATACCGGCAGCAACAGATTGGTGGCTTCCCATCTTTGTGATGTGCATACAACTCTCTTCTGCTTATAATTAACAAAATACGACAAAGCTTAATTAGTGATTTTTATACGATGGCTAAGATGGATGGATACATGAACGGCTGAGATTGTTCGTCGCACAAAAATCGTAATCGCACCTGTAGCAGCGCTCTCGACATGTGATCTACCCGAGATTGGCTTAGATGCTGCGCTGATCTATAAACACGCGGCGACAAAGATTATGATTTGGAATTCCTGGTTAGATTTTTCCAAAGCAGGCGAGGAGAAGGCGACAGGTCCCAAAGACCCAAACGAAAAGACCAAGAACTCAAGCCTAGACCCGTTACCAGCCACTGCCTGGTTGATCCGAAGATCCACAGCCTTCGTCACTGCCAATTACGGAGAGAAAAATAGCGAGCAGAGGATGTTCAAAGCCGTGCAGCTCCTTCTCCGGGAGACGAGCAGAGTTCAAGGTTTCACAGCGTCAGGTTTCGTCAATGGCTTCTCCACGGCTCCCAACTCTCAGAGGTTTGTCTATGCTACATCATCTTTCCAGTCTCTCAATGCTGCTGGTATCGTACTCTCCGTTGTTGCGCACGGGACGTGGACTTCGAGTGTCTTATCAACTTCTGCGTCATGATGTGCTGCCGACGTGGGTACAGGTTAGCTGGTAAGGTGGCGCTCATCACCGGCGCCGCGAGCGGCATTGGCAAGGCGACGGCCACGGAGTTCATCAGGAACGGCGCCAAGGTCATCATCGCCGACGTGCAGGACGACCTGGGCCGCTCGGTCGCCGCGGAGCTCGGCCCGGACGCGGCCTACGTCCGGTGTGACGTCTCCGACGAGGTGCAGATCGCCGCGGCCGTGGACCTCGCCGTGGAGCGGCACGGACACCTGGACGTCCTCTACAGCAACGCCGGCATATCCGGGTCCGTGACGCAGACCGCTGTGGGCGCCCTCGACCTCGCCGACTTCGACCGCGTGATGGCGGTGAACGCCCGCTCGGCGGTCGCGTGCATCAAGCACGGTGCGCGCGTCATGGCGCCGCGCCGCCGCGGCAGCATCCTCTGCACGGCCAGCGTGATGGGCGTGCTCACCTTCGGCGCCCCGGCCCTCGCGTACGCCGTCTCGAAGGCCACCGTCATCGCCGCGGTGCGCGCGGCCGCGGGCCCGCTGGCGCGCGACGGCGTGCGGGTGAACGCCATCTCGCCGCACGCCCTCGCGACGCCGCTGACGCTGCGGTCGATGGCCGAGATGTGCCCCGGCATGGGCGAGGCGGAGCTGAGGCGGGTGGTGGAGACGGACTGGAGCGAGCTGGGCGGGGCCGTGCTGGAGGCGGAGGACGTGGCGAGGGCGGCGCTGTACCTGGCGTCGGACGAGGCCAAGTTCGTCACCGGGCACAACCTGCTCGTCGACGGCGGGTTCACCGCGCACAAGGCTGTCAGCATGCCGTCCGTGGCGCGTTGATCGTGGAGGGATCAGTGAGTGCCCAACGTGCCATGATCGGGCTAGCTCGCGCCGTCGCTGATGACGTTGTGGTGTTCCACACCTCGATTTCCGTCTGTTAAACAGTTATAAAAGAGCATCACCCTAATTTCAGTTCATCAACTGAACTTAAGTTCTTCGATAATTATATATCCACGTACAGCTACGAAAGGGTTTACATAATCTTCCTAAATATACTTTCTCTGCCCCCCTGATTTTCGGGTGGGTGGGGCCCCTTCCTCCTCCTTCCCGGCTTCCCCAATGATCATTAGCCACGTTACTAATTACGTAAAGTACGTAACTATCTCTACATAAGTGTAGCATTACTGTAAGTTCTTGCACCGATGATGCTCCATCTATCTATGAAGAAAATTACGTAAAGTAATGTAACCTCTCTAACCATAATTCTCTCTCCGCCTGATTTGAGCAATGCTACATATACGAAGAGCTACGTTCAGTTTTACGTGATTAGCCACTTGGCAATGTATAATTGGAAGTAGGGGGGAGAGGGGCGTGGGCCTCTCAATCCTCTGACATTCAATCCTACTTATCCACGTTGGTTATTATGTAAGGTATGTAACAATTTTTACGTAAGTGTAGGGAAGTCATGCCCGTGGAACCGGGCGGTATTTGAAATTTGGGATTGGGCTCTCAAGTCATTTCATCAACTAAACTTAAGTTCTTACACACAGGGAGTCAGCCCCGTGGAGCTGGGCGGTTTGGGAGCGAGCTCTCCAGTAAATACCCCAAAACTATCGCTTTTATGCCAGTGTTGCTGAAACAATCACTTTATATTATACTTCCTCCTTTCCAAAATATGAGACGCGTATTTATTTTTTGTTTATCTTCATCGTACAAATTTGACTATAATTTTCACTTATATACGCTACAAAATTATTATAACAATATATGAAAGAGCAGAGGCATCAAAGTTGCTTCATCACGGCCGTCATGTTCTTCAAGATTGACAGAGTCGTCATGCCATCAAAGCCTCTCACGGGGCCATCCAATCTTAATCCATTCTCTTTTAACGGTGGTGCGCCTGAGAAAACAAGATAAAATACACAAACAACCCATACTCTTAAGTGGGAACTCATATACGTCTTTTCCTGCCCTTTTTTGTGAGGGAAACATCTCTCCATGCCGAAATGTCACCTTTTCGCACAACGAAATCCCGACCAGGCCGGCCCATCTCTCACTCTATAACACTCGGGCACTGTAGCGAGCGGGAGCGCGAGAGAATATAGCACGCCTGTTTTTTTTTTAAATTGTTCATTCAAATCACGAATCAGTACAGAGTAGGTGACCCTTACAAGCACACTGAAACACAAAAACAAAGGACCATGAACACCTAGAGTACCCTAAAACAACCATAACACAAGAAGATCTCCGGAGCCTTGTGTCATCATCCCTGAATCTTGAGAGAAGACCCCTGCAGGAGAAGGATATGCAACCAGTCGCAAACAGGTCATCATCTTCAACCACGGTACAATTGCCGCCACGCTGCTTCCTCCTTTTTTGACACCAGCGCTGAGAGGGCATGGACATCAATCCAACACACCTGCAACAGTCGTCGCCATCTTTGGCTTTGAGTACCGCGAGAAGTGTCCCTTCCGGAAGGAAGAGAACTCGAGTCATCCGACCGGTCCAGCACCGCGACCGGGCCATCCGCCCGGGCAAAGCAGGATCTCCCACCAGCATCAACACAGAGGAAGGAGAAGAACAACAGCAGCAAATCATACCAACAAGGAAGAAGAAGGGTCTTCGTCTCCTTGAATCCATCGCCCATCTGAGGACCCAAACGGCCAGTGTCGATGGACCTCCAGCCACCAAAGCCCACGACCTCGACGAGACCCGGGGATCCCCAACTCCGCTGGCTCCTAGACGAAGGCAAAAGCCTTGCCTGACCGCGAATGGAGCCCGGAGAAACTTATTCCGACGCGACACCACCGCAACGGCCTCGGCAACGTCTCCCTCAACCCTAACCCTACCACACACCCACCTAGTGAACAGACCCGAGGTTCCCTCTCCCTCCCGCCGCCAGAGCGGACGATGGAGAGAGGGGGAACCGGAGGTGTCACCGGCGGCGCGCAAGGGCCTCGTCGCCTCCTGATCGCCTCGCGCGATCCGATCTGACTTTTCCGGTAACTGAAACCGCACGGGCAGGCAGAAAACAGGGACGATTATAAGGGGGGACAACATGCCTGTTTTCTATTTCGTGTCTTTCCGGTTGTTGAAAAAATATGGAAAACATATAAAAAAACCGTGAATATATGGGGTAAATATTTTGACCATTTTATAAAAACAGCCATTTTATATAAAATTTTGAATATTTTTTGAACATATGTTAATTTTTTATGTGAATTAGAAAATAAGATTGTTTAAAAAAATTGCGGCAATTTTTTTAAATTTTGAAAATGTTCTAAAAAAATGAAGCACACTTTTTATGAATTTTTGTGCAAATGTTTAGAAATAGGAATATTTTGGGTAAGCTATGAAGAAATTTAGACTTCTGTGAAAAATTTCAGAAATTCTGAATTATTATATTAAAAACAAAGTTTGATATTATGAACATTCTTTCGAATGATTTTCTGAATTGTTTTTCAAAATGCAGGCATTTTTCAAATGATTTTTTAAACATTTTTTGAAATTTCTAATACTCTCGAAAATCAAGAACAAGATTGAAATTTCGAATTATTTTTGGAAAATGGAAACAAAATTAGTAATTCAAACATAATAAAAATGGGAAGATTTTTTCAAATTATAAAAGAACAAAAATTAAACAAAATTTGAAAATCAGTTAAGAGAAACCAGCACAAAAAGAGTTTACGATATTCTCGAAAGGTCCCAAAACCGATAGAAAACCAAAACACATAGACCGCACTAGCAAAATGGCTGGAGCACTCCGTCCTCGCTCGTCCTTCCTTCTGTGAAAGAGTGTCTACTTAAAGCAAAGCGGGCAAAATAGAAAATCCAGTGGGAAGCGCTCCCGTTCGTCCCATGCTATGGGCTGCTGTTGAGTCGGCCATTGTTGTGTATGGCCGAGGCTATGCCTCGCTTCCAGCGACAGACTGTCGCTTGACGTGAGACGTAACGCAGCCTAGCCCAAGAGAGCATTGGTCAGGTCCAGCTCACGGAAGGCCACAACCTTGTTTTTTATCACGTTTTTTGTTTTCGTTTCTTGCCTTTTGTTTTAGTTTTTGATAGTTCAAAAATATTGTAAGTATATATACTACAAAAGCACTCTACATACAATATTTGAATAATGTTCATAAAATATTTGAATAATGTTATTCAAGCATTAAAAAAGTTAAATGTGTATAAATATGTTTATCAAGAAAACGAAAGTTTTGTTCAAAAAAGATACAACATTTATGAAGAATATTATCATGTATTTAGAAAATGTTAATTACGCATTTCAAAAAATGTTAATCATGTATCAGAAAGTTCTTAATCACATATTTAAAAAATGTTAAACATGTATAAAAAAATGTTCTACATATATACCAAAAATGTAGACTGTGCATGATAAAAGTAGTCATCAAACACAAAAAATGAAAAAAATTGTTAAGCAGCTATTGCAAGAAACAATGTGTACAAAAAATATGTTCATGTTGTATACGAGAAATGTAGAACATGTATTAAAAATTTAACATAAATAAATATTTATAAAAATATTGCTCATGTATCAAAATTGTTGATCATATATTAAAAAAATAAGAATGAATTGAAAAATGTTTCTGATATATACCAAAAATGTACAATGTGCATGAAAAAATATTCATCAAACATAAAATTTATAAAAAAAATAATTGCATATTTAAGAAATGGTGAACATGTATCAAAAATATTCCCGATATATGCCTAAAATATATAAATGCTATGATATATGGACATGCCTAGAAGAATAAGGGAAAAACAAAGAAAAGCGGTGAAAATCAAAGAAAAAAAAGAAAGAAACACCTTAGAAATGAAGAAAAATAGAAACCCCACCAAAAAATAGTGAAAGCCCATGAGGAAACGTAGAAAAACAAGGAAAAAAGTCAAAGAGAAACGAAGAAAGAATCAAGAACCGAAGAAAAAAAATGAGAAAAAAGGAGAAGGGATAAAGGAAAAAAAGAAAACTGAGGAAAACAAGAAAAAACCTTGTAAATGAGGAAAAACAAAGAAACCGGAAATAGAACAAATAAAACCGGCGAGGAAATAAGAAATCTGGAGAGAAAACAAAAGTAACCAAAAAAGATGGAAAACAAAAAAAAGAACATTTTTTTAGTCTAAGCACACTTCTCTTTATTGATCATAGACACCATTCATGGGGATGCAACTTAGGCGTGGAGGATTGAGGAGCCACACATGGCGTCCTAACGGAAGTCCTAAAAATGTTTAGTGAGACTATGTGCCTCAATATTTGTGTCTTGTCCTTTAGAAATGAAGGAACAACTAGTGAACTGCCTTGACGTTACAAGAATCTCTTTGACTATGTTAGCATACATGCCGCCGGTGTCTTTTTGTATATGAGTGAACACATCCTTGCAATCGGAGGCTATTATCACATGCAATAATGATAGGTCCCGAGCTAATTCAAGTGCTTCCCGGATTGCTAGGGTCTCCAAGGCGGTCGGGTTGGTCATCCCTCAAGTTCTGATCGTTGATGCACGTATATACTCCCTTACTTCCTAAACGACGGAGGGCCTGATTGACTGGCTTTGTGTCTTTGCGAACATTGTGGCTGTGTTGTGCCTTTTGGCTGGTACTCCGGGCATGTCCGTCGGTTTCCACGCGAATATGTTCCAAATTAGCTTAAAGGAACGCGAGGAGCTTGGCCTCTTGTTCCTCCGATAGGTCTCCTTCGATTGTCACCATTTTCTTTGCATCCTCCAGGTATACTTGGAACTTCTTGGTGTCTTTACTAGATGGAACACCAGGCCAGGCCTTGGTTTGACTAGAAGGGTCGTTGTCAAGGTGTTCACACATCGTTTGATTTGTCCAAGTTCCGCGAAGGCCATGTCAGCCTCAGCGAGCTCCACGTTGGTGACCTCAACCTCGAGCACCCTCTCTCGGCTATCATGGGTTGTGATCGTGCCGTTTGAACTCGGAATCTTCAATAGTAGGTAGGCGTATGATGGTACTACCATAAACCAAGCATATGTGGGTTTGCCAAAGATCGCGTTGTAGCTGCTGTGAAATGGGGTGACATCGAATTACATCTCTTCCGACCGAAAGTTATCCTCATTCCCGAAGATCACCTCGAGTTCTACCCTCCGGAGGGGTCGGACGAGATGACCTGCAACGAAGCCGTGGAAATCGGCGTGTGACGGCTGGGGGGCTAATGGGAAGATCCCCATCTTTGCCAGGGTGTAGGGGAAGATGATGTTGAGGCCGTCGCTGCCATCCATCAGGACACGTGGGAGGTGACAACACTACCAATTGGATTCCGGCATGTTTCCACCACCGAATATATCATGCTGATTTTGGATGACTTGGGAGGGCTTGTGGGTTGAAGAAGATCCATCTTTTCCGAAAGGAAATATGCCCTAGAGGCAATAATGAAGTTGTTATTTTATATTTCCTTATATCATGATAAATGTTTATTATTCATGCTAGAATTGTATTAGTCGGAAACTTGATACATGTGTGGATACATAGACAAAACACAATGTCCCTAGTAAGCCTCTAGTAGACTAGCTCGTTAATCAAAGATGGTTAAGTTTCCTAACCATAGACATGTGTTGTCATTTGATGAACGGGATCACATCATTAGGAGAATGATGAGATGGACAAGACCCAACCGTTAGCTTAGCATAATGATTGTTAAGTTTTATTGCTATTGCTTTCTTCATGTCATATACATATTCCTTTGACTATGAGATTATGCAACTCCTGGATACTGGAGGAGTACCTTATGTGCTATCAAACGTCACAACGTAACTGGGTGATTATAAATATGCTCTACAGGTATCTCTGAAGGTGTTTGTTGGGTTGGCTTAGATCGAGATTAGGATTTGTCACTCCGAGTATCGGAGAGGTATCTCTGGGCCCTCTCGGTAATGCACATCATAATAAGCCTTGCAAGTGATGACCCACAAGTATAGGGGATCTATCGTAGTCCTTTCAATAAGTAAGAGTGTCGAACCCAACAAGGAGCAGAAGGAAATGACAAGTGGTTTTCAGCAAGGTATTCTCTGCAAGCATTGAAATTATCGGTAACAGATAGTTTGTGATAAGATAAATTGCAACGGGTAACAAGTAAATAAAGTAGCTAAGGTGCAGCAAGGTGGCCCAATCCTTTTTGTAGCAAAGGACAAGCCTGGACAAACTCTTATATAAAGCAAAGCGCTCCTGAGGACACACGGGAATTATTATCAAGTTAGTTTTCATCATGCACATATGATTCACGTTCGTTACTTTGATAATTTGATATGTGGGTGGACCGGTGCTTGGGTGCTGCCCTTCCTTGCACAAGCCTCCCACTTATGATTAACCCCTCTCGCAAGCATCCGCAACTACGAAACAAGTATTAAGGTAAACCTAACCATAGCATGAAACATATGGATCCAAATCAGCCCCTTACGAAGCAACGCATAAACTAGGGTTTAAGCTTCTGTCACTCTAGCAAGCCATCATCTACTTATTACTTCCCAATGCCTTCCCCTAGGCCCAAATAATGGTGAAGTGTCATGTAGTCGACGTTCACATAACACCACTAGAGGAGAGACACATACATCTCATCAAAATATCGAACGAATACCAAATTCACATGATTACTTATAATAAGACTTCTCCCATGTCCTCAGGGACAAACGTAACTACTCACAAAGCATAGTCATAATCATAATCAGAGGAGTATTAATTATCATTAAGGATCTGGAAATATAATCTTCCACCAGATAAACCAACTAGCATCAACTACAAGGAGTAATCAACACTACTGGCAACCCATAGGTACCAATCTGAGGTTTTGGGACCAAGATCGAATACAAGAGATGAACTAGGGTTTGAGAGGAGATGGTGTTGGTGAAGATGCTGATGGAGATTGATCCCCTCTCGATGAGAAGATCGATGGTGATGATTTCCCCCTCCTGGAGGGATGTTTCCCCGGCAGAGCAGCTCTGCCGGAGCCCTAGATTGGTTCTGCCCAAGTTTCGCCTCGAGACAGCGGCGCTTCGTCCCGAAAGCTTCTTCTTGATTTTTTCTAGGTCAAAACACACCATATAGCCAAAGATGGGCACCGAAGGCCTGCTAGGGGGCCCACAAGGTCGGGGGCGTGCCTAGGGGGTAGGGCGCGCCCTCCACTCTTGTGGCTGGCAGGTGGCCCCCCTCTAGTTCTTTCTTCGCCCAATATTTTTATATATTTTAGAAATAAGCTCCGTGAAGTTTTAGGACTTTTGGAGTTATGCATAATAGGTCTCTAATATTTTCTCCTTTTCCAGTCCAGAATTCCAGTTGCCGGCATTCTCCCTTTTCATGTAAACCTTATAAAATAAGAGAGAATAGGCATAAGTATTGTGATATAATGTGTAATAACAGCCCATAATGCAATAAATATCAATATAAAAGCATGATGCAAAATGGCGCGTATCAACTCCCCCAAACTTAGACCTCGCTTGTCCTCAAGTGAAAGCCGAAATCGAAAAACATGTCCACATGTTTAGAGATAGAGGTGTCGATAAAAATAAAATACGGACATGAGGGCCTCATGATTATCCTTAGAACAACAACATATATTGTCATATAATTTCTTATGCTAAAGTAACAATTCATTCACAAAGTAAAGTATGAATCAGAAACTTTATTGAAAACTAACAAACTATGATCTCAGTCATTGGAGCAATTGCAATTTATCATAACATCGAAAAGAGTCAATTAAAGAGCTTTTCAACAAGTCCACAAACTGAACTATCATATAATCTTTCACAATTGCTAACACTCACGCGATACTTATGGGTTCAAAGTTTCCGTCGGACACAGAGAAAGATAGGGGCTTATAGTTTTGCCTCCCAAATTTTTACCTCAAGGGTAATGTCAACAATAATACTTTATGAAAACCTACATCCGAGTGGATATATATATCCGGATCTCTCCAACACATAGAGCTTGCCAAAGGAAAAAGTATAAAAAGGAAAGGTGATGATCACCATGACTCTTGCATAAGGGTAGAAGATAAAAGTAAAAGATAGGCCCTTCGCAAAGGGATCCAGAGGTTGTCATGTGCTTTTATGGTTGGATGCACAAAATCTTAATGCAAAAGAACGTCACTTTATATTGCCACTTGTGATAAAGACCTTTATTATGCAGTCCGTCACTTTTATTTCTTCCATATCACAAGTGCGTATAAAGATTATTTTCTTCACACTAATAGATCACACATATTTAGAGAGCAATTTTTATTGCTTGCACCGATGACAACTTACTTGAAGGATCTTACTCAATCCATAGGTAGGTATGGTGGACTCTCATGGCAAAACTGGGTTTAGGGATGTTTGGAAGCACAAGTAGTATCTCTACTTGGTGCAAAGAATTTGGCTAGCGTGATAGGGAAAGGCAAGCTCAACATGTTGGATGATCCAAAACAATATAACTTCTATTCGGATATAAGAAAATATAACCCATTATGTTGTCTTCCTTATCCAACATCAACTTATTACCATGTCATATTTTAACGAGTGCTCACAATTACAAAAGATGTCCAAGATAGTATATTTATATATGAAACCTCTCTTTCTTTATTACTTCCTATTAGTTGCAACAATGACCACAGCTATGCTTGTCAATTCTCGACAAATTTTATTCATCACACTCTTTATATGTGAAGTCATTACTCTCCATAAGATCAATATATGATATTTTTATTTCTTTTATTATTTCTTTTATTTAATTCCCTCAAGATCACAGCAAGAAAGCAAAGCCCTCAACTCAAAACTACTTTTTATTATATATCTCACGGACTTGATTACATAGAGTGAACATAAAGCAAAACTCAAAGCTAGATCATACTAAAAACTTTATTCTACTACATCAAGATATAACCAAAAGGATCGAACTAAGAAAAAAGATAAACATAAAGATGTGATGGTGATACTGAAGGAAATATACCCTAGAGGCAATAATAAAGTTGTTATTTATATTTCCTTATATCATGATAAATGTTTATTTTTCATGCTAGAATTGTATTAACTGGAAACTTAGTACATGTGTGAATACATAGACAAAATAGGGTGTCCCTAGTAGCCTCTACTTGACTAGTTCGTTAATCAAAGATGGTTAAGTTTCCTAACCATAGACATGTGTTGTCATTTGATGAATGGGATCACATCATTAGAGAATGATGTGATGGACAAGACCCATCCGTTAGCTTAGCATAATGATCGTTTAGTTTTATTGCTATTGCTTTCTTCATGACTTATACATGTTCCTCTGGCTATGAGATTATGCAACTCCCAAATACCGGAGGAACACCTTGTGTGCTATTGATACGTCTCCAACGTATCTATAATTTTTGATTGTTCCATGCTATTATATTATCTGTTTTGGATGTTTAATGGGCTTTAATATGCTCTTTTATATTATTTTTGGGACTAACCTATTAACCGGAGGCCCAGTGCCAGTTTCTGTCTTTTTTGCCTATTTCAGTGTTTCACAGAAAAGGAATATCAAACGGAACGAAACCTTCGCGAGGATCTTTCTTGGAACAAATGCAATCCAGGAGACTTGGAGTGGAAGTCAGAGGCGCGCCCCCACCCTCGTGGGCCCCTCGTAGCTCCACCGACGTACTTCTTTCGCCTATATATACTCTTATACCCTAAAAACATTGAGGGGAGCCACGAAACCACTTTTCCACCGCCGCAACCTTCTGTACCCGTGAGATCCCATATGGGGCCTTTTCCGGCGATCTGCCGGAGGGGGAATCGATCACGGAGGGCTTCTACATCAACACCATGGCCTCTCCGATGATGTGTGAGTAGTTTACCACAGACATTCGGGTCCATAGTTATTAGCTAGATGGCTTGTTCTCTCTTTGGTTCTCAATACAAAGTTCTGCTTGATGTTCTTGGAGATCTATTCGATGTAATATTCTTTTGCGGTGTGTTTGCCGAGATCCGATGAATTGTGGATTTATGGTCAAGTTTATCTATGAACAATATTTGGTTCTTCTCTAAATTCTTATATGCATGATTTGATATCTTTGCAAGTCTCTTCGAATTGTCGGTTTAGTTTGGCCTACTAGATTGATCTTTCTTGCAATGGGAGAAGTGCTTAGCTTTGGGTTCAATCTTGCGGTGTCCTTTCCCAGTGACAGTAGGGGCAACAAGGCACATATTGTATTGTTGCCATCGAGGATAAAAAGATGGGGTTTATATTATATTCCTTGAGTTTATCCCTCTACATCATGTCATCTTGCCTAATGTGTTACTCTGTTCTTATGAACTTAATACTCTAGATGCATGCTGGATAGCAGTCGATGTGTGGAGTAATAGTAGTAGATGCAGAATCATTTCGATCCACTTGACACGGATGTGATGCCTATATTTCATGAGCATGCCTAGATATTCTCATAACTATGCGCTTTTCTATCAATTGCTCTGCAGTAATTTGTTCACCCACCGTAATACATGCTATCATGAGAGAAGCCACTAGTGAAACCTATGGCCCCCGGGTCTATTTTATAAGTTTCTGATCTACAAATCTAGTTTACTATTTATTTTATTTTGCAATCTTTACTTTTCAATCAATACAAAAAAATACCAAAAATATTTATCTTATTATCTTTATCAGATCTCACTTTTTCAAGTGGCCGTGAAGGGATTGACAACCCCTTTATCGCGTTGGTTGCAAGGTTCTTGATTGTTTGTGCAGGTACTAGGCGACTTGCGTGTAATCTCCTATTGGATTGATACCTTGGTTCTCAAAAACTGAGGGCAATACTTACGCTACTTTGCTACATCACCCTTTCCTCTTCAAGGGAAAACCAACGCATGCTCAAGAGGTAGCAAGAAGGATTTCTGGCACCGTTGCCGGGGAGATCTACGCTCAAGTCAAGACATACCAAGTACCCATCACAAACTCTTCTCCCTCGCATTACATTATTTGCCATTTGCCTCTCGTTTTCATCTCCCCAACTTCACCTTTGCCATTTTATTCGCCCCTATTCCGTTCGCTTCTTTTCACTTGCCTCTTGTGTGTCCGTGTGTTAGATCTTTTGTTTCGTCTTCATGGCGAGCCCTTCATCTCTTCCTTTGTCTCCCGATTTTGGAGTTCTTCACTTCAAACAAAGACAAGGAGAAAACTTAAAAGTTGCTTGGTACATGATGATAGAGTCCTATCGTAATTGCACTATAGAGGGAGATTTTAAGATTTTACTTCACAATTTTTATGTTGGGCTAACCATGTCCCATAGACAACTATTGGATTTTGCTGCTAAAGGGAGTTTTATTGAAATTGATCCCAGTATTGCATATGAGATTATAGAGGGAATAGTAGGAGTACTACCCCCACAAAAGGGACTCCATCATACTCAAGAAGGAACCCAAGTTTTTGAGAAAATATGTGAAGTAACTAAAATTTTGCAAAAATCTCTTGAACCTCTTAAAAATGTTAGTGGGAACCTTCACCGCATGAATATGTTGATCACTCTTTGCAATAAGCGGTTGGATGCTCTAGATCTAAAGATCTCTGAGTATGAAGGGAAACGTAAGGAACCTCACGATCCAAGCATAACCCTATTAAAAAGATAAATACCGAAGATGACAATACCTAGATCTATTCTTGCTTTTATGCCTAGCTAGGGGCGTTAAATGATAGCGCTTGTTGGAAGGCAACCCAATTTTATTTTTTCCCTTGCTTTTTGTTCCTGTTTAGTAATAAATAAATCATCTATCCTCTGTTATGATTGTGGTTTTTATGTTTTAATTAGTGTTTGTGTCAAGTAAACCCTTTAGGATCTTCTTGGGTGATTGTTGTTTGATCTTGCTGAAAAAAACAGAAAGTATGCAATCACGAAAATAATTTTCATTTTTTACCAGAGAGCGATAAAATATCAATTCCAACTGCAGTAGATCAATATACAAATTATTTAGGTCGTCCTAATTTTTCAGAATTTTTGGAGGTACAGAAATATCCGAAACCTCCAGATTGCTACAGACTTTTCTGTTTTTGACAGATTCTATTTTTCGTGTGTTGTTTGCTTATTTTGATGAATCTATGGCTAGTATCGGGGGGTATGAACCATAGAGAAGTTGGAATACAGTAGGTTTAACACCAATATAAATAAAGAATGAGTTCATTACAATACCTTAAAGTGGTGGTTTGTTTTCTTATACTAACGGAGCTCATGAGATTTTCTGTTGAGTTTTGTGTTGTGAAGTTTTCAAGTTTTTGGGTAAATATTTGATGGATTTTGGAACAAGGAGTGGCAAGAGCCTAAGCTTGGGGATGCCCAAGGCACCCCAAGATAAAATTCAAGGACAACCAAAAGCCTAAGCTTGGGGATGCCCCGGAAGGCATCCCCTCTTTCGTCTTCATCTATCGGTAACTTTACTTGAGGCTATATTTTTATTCACCACATGATATGTCTTTTGCTTGGAGCGTCTTGTATGATTTGAGTCTTTGCTTTTTAGTTTACCACAATCATCCTTTCTGTACACACCTTTTGGGAGAGACACACATGAATAGGAATTTATTAGAATACTCTATGTGCTTCACTTATATCTTTTGAGCTAGATAATTTTGCTCTAGTGCTTCACTTATATCTTTTTAGAGCACGGTTGTGGTTTTATTTTATAGAAATTATTGATCTCTCATGCTTCACTTATATTATTTTGAGAGTCTTTTAGAACAGCATGGTAATTTGCTTTGGTTATGAAATTAGTCCTAATATGATAGGCATCCAAGATAGGTATAATAAAAACTTTCATATAGAGTGCATTGAACACTATGAGAAGTTTGATACTTGATGATTGTTTTGAGATATGAAGATGGTGATATTAGAGTCCTTCTAGTTGAGTATTTGTGAATTTGAGAAATACTTGTGTTGAAGTTTGCAAGTCCCGTAGCATGCACGTATGGTAACCGTTGTGTAACAAATTTGAAGCATGAGGTGTTTCTTTGATTGTCCTCCTTATGAGTGGTGGTCGGGGACGAGTGATGGTCTTTTCCTACCAATCTACCCCCTAGGAGCATGCACGCAGTTCTTGGTTTTGATGACTTGTAGATTTTTGCAATAAGTATCTGAGTTCTTTATGACTAATGTTGAGTCCATGGATTATACACACTCTCACCCTTCCATCATTGCTAGCCTCTTCGGTACCGTGCATTGCCCTTTCTCACCTCGAGAGTTGGTGCAAACTTCGCCGGTGCATCCAAACCCCGTGATATGATACGCTCTATCACACATAAGCCTCCTTATATCTTCCTCAAAACAGCCACCATACCTACCTATTATGGCATTTCCATAGCCATTCCGAGATATATTTCCATGCAACTTTCCACCGTTCCGTTTATTATGACATGCTTCATCATTGTCATATTGCCTTGCATGATCATGTAGTTGACATCATATTTGTGGCAAAGCCACTACTCATAATTTTTTATACATGTCACTCTTGAATCATTGCACATCCCGGTACACTACCGGAGGCATTCATATAGAGTCATATTTTGTTCTAGTATCGAGTTGTAAATAAATAGAAGTGTGATGATCATCATTATTAGAGCATTGTCCCGTGTGAGGAAAAGAAGAAGAAGAGAAAGGCCAAAAAAAGAAGGCCCAAAACAATGAGAGAAAAAGAGAGAAGGGGCAATGTTACTATCCTTCTTCCACACTTGTGCTTCAAAGTAGCACCATGATCTTCATGATAGAGAGTCTCTTATTTTGTCATTTTCATATACTAGTGGGAATTTTCATTATAAAACTTGGCTTGTATATTCCAACAATGGGCTTCCTCAAAACGCCCTAGGTCTTCGTGAGCAAGAAAGTTGGATGCACGCCCACTTAGTTTCTTTTGTTGAGCTTTCATATATTTATAGCTCTAGTGCATCCGTTGCATGGCAATCCCTACTCCTCGCATTGACATCAATTGATGGGCATCTCCATAGCCTGTTGATTAGCCGCATCGATGTGAGACTTTCTCCTTTTTTGTCTTCTCCACACAACCTCCATCATCATATTCTATTCCATCTATAGTGCTATGTACATGGCTCGCACTCATGTATTGCGTGAAAGTTGAAAAAGTTTGAAAATACTAAAGTATGAAACATTGCTTGGCTTGTCATCGGGGTTGTGCATGATGAGAGCATTCTTGTGTGACAAAAATGGAGCATGGCCAAACTATATGATTTTGTAGGGATGAGCTTTCTTTGGCTATGTTATTTTGATAAGACATAATTGCTTGGTTAGTATGCTTGAAGTATTATTATTTTTATGTCAATATTAAACTTTTGTATTGAATCTTTCAGATCTGAATATTCATGCCGCAATAGAGAAAATTACATTGAAAATTATGTTAGGAAGCATTCCACATCAAAAATTATGTTTTTATCATTTACCTACTCGAGGACGAGCATGAATTAAGCTTGGGGATGCTAATACGTCTCCAACGTATCTATAATTTTTTATTGTTCCATGCTATTATATTATCTATTTCAGATGTTTAATGGGCTTTAATATGCTCTTTAATATTATTTTTGGGACTAACCTATTAACCGAAGGCCCAGTGCCAGTTTCTGTTTTATGCCTATTTTAGTGTTTCGCAGAAAAGGGATATCAAACGGAATCCAAACGGAACGAAACCTTCACGAGGATCTTTCTTGGAACAAACGCAATCCAGGAGACTTGGAGTGGAAGTCAGAGAAGCAACGAGGCGGCCACGAGGTAGGAGGGCGCGCCCAGGGGGTAGGTGCGCCCCCACCCTCGTGGGCCCCTCGTAGCTCCACCGACATACTTCTTTTGCCTATATATACTCTTATACCCTAAAAACATCGAGGGGAGCCACAAAGCCACTTTTCCACCGCCGCAACCTTCTGTACCCGTGAGATCCCATCTGGGGCCTTTTCCGGCGATCTGCCGGAGAGGAAATCGATCACGGAGGGCTTCTACATCAACACCATAGCCTCTCTGATGATGTGTGAGTAGTTTACCACAGACCTTCGGGTCCATAGTTGTTAGCTAGATGGATTCTTCTCTCTCTTTGGTTCTCAATTCAAAGGTCTCCTCGGTGTTCTTGGAGATCTATTCGATGTAATATTCTTTTCCGGTGTGTTTGCCGAGATCCGATGAATTGTGGATTTATTATCAAGTTTATCTATGAACAATATTTGGTTCTTCTCTGAATTCTTATATGCATGATTTGATATATTTGCAAGTCTCTTCGAATTATCGGTTTAGTTTGGCCTACTAGATTGATCTTTCTTGCAATGGGAGAAGTGCTTAGTTTTGGGTTCAATCTTGCGGTGTCCTTTCCCAGTGACAGTAGGGGCAGCAAGACACGTATTGTATTGTTGCCATCGAGGATAAAAAGATGGGGTTTATATCACATTGCTTGAGTTTATCCCTCTACATCATGTCATCTTGCCTAATGCGTTACTCTGTTCTTATGAACTTAATACTTTAGATGCATGCTAGATAGCGCTCGATGTGTGGAGTAATAGTAGTAGATGCAGAATCATTTCGATCCACTTGACACAGACGTGATGCCTATATTTCATGATCATGCCTAGATATTCTCATAACTACGCACTTTTCTATCAATTTCTCGGGAGTAATTTGTTCACCCACCGTAATACATGCTATCGTGAGAGAAGCCACTAGTGAAACCTATGGCCCCGGGGTCTATTTTATAAGTTTCCAATCTACAAATCTAGTTTACTATTTATTTTATTTTGCAATCTTTACTTTTCAATCTATACAACAAAAATACCTAAAATATTTATCTTATTATCTTTATCAGATCTCACTTTTGCAAGTGGTCGTGAAGGGATTGACAACCCCTTTATCACGTTGGTTGCAAGGTTCTTAATTGTTTGTGCAGGTACTAGGCGACTTGCGTGTAATCGCCTACTGGATTGATACCTTGGTTCTGAAAAACTGAGGGAAATACTTACGCTACTTTGCTCCATCACCCTTTCCTCTTCAAGGGAAAACCAACACATGCTCAAGAGGTAGCAGCTATCAAATGTTACAACATAATTGGGTGATTATAAAGATGCTCTACAGGTGTCTCCGATGGTGTTTGTTGAGTTGGCATAGATCGAGATTAGGATTTGTCACTCTGAGTATCAGAGAGGTATCTCCGGGCCCTCTCGGTAATGCACATCACTATGAGCCTTGCAAGCAATGTGACTAATGAGTTAGTTACGGGATGATGCATTACGGAACGAGTAAAGAGACTTACCGGTAATGATATTGAACTAGGTATGATGATACCGACGATCGAATCTCGGGCAAGTAACACACCAATGACAAAGGGAACAACGTATGTTGTTATGCGGTTTGACCGATAAAGATCTTCATAGAATATGTAGGAGCCAATATGAGCATCCAGGATCCGGTATTGGTTATTGACCGGAGAAGTGTCTCGGTCATGTCTACATAGTTCTCGAACCCGCAGGGTCCGCACGCTTAACGCTCGATGACGATTTGTATTATGAGTTATGTGATTTGATGATTGAAGTTTGTTCGGAGTCCCGGATGAGATCGCGGACATTACGAGGAGTCTCAAAATGGTCGAGACGTAAAGATTCATGTATTGGAAGGCTATATTCGGACATTGGAAAGGTTCCGAGTGATTCAGGTATTTTTCGGAGTACTGGGGATTTACGGGAATTTACCGGGAGAACTAATGGGCCTTATTGTGCCATACGGGAAAAGAGGAGGTAGGCCAAGGGGAGGTGGCGCGCCCCCCATGTGTCCGAATTGGACTAGGCAAGGGGGCGGCGCCCCCTTTGCCTTTTTTCCTGTTCCCTCTCTTTCCCTCTTTCCTTCTCTCCTACTCCAAAAAGGAAAGGGATTCCTATTAGGACTTGGAAGTCCTAGTAGGACTCCATACTCTTCGCGTGCCCCTAGGGGGGCGGCCTCTCTCCCTCCCTCCTTTATATACATGGGCAGGGGGCACCCCAAAGAGACACAAGATCAATTGTCTTAGCCGTGTGCGATGCCCCCCTCCACAGTTACATACCTCGGTCATATCGTCGTAGTGCTTAGGCGAAGCCCTGCGCCGGTAACTTCATCATCACCGTCACCACGCCATCGTGCTGACGTAACCCTCTCTCGTCCTCAACTAGATCAAGAGATTGAGGGACGTCATCGTGTTGAACGTGTGCTGAATGCGGAGGTGCCGTACATTTGGTGCTATGATCAGTTAGACCGTGAAGACGTTCGACTACATCAACCATGTTACTAAACGCTTCCGCTTTCGGTCTACGAGAGTACGTAGACACACTCTCCCCTCTCATTGCTATGCATCTCCTAGATAGATCTTGCGTGATCGTAGGAATTTTTTTGAAATACTGCATTCCCCAACAGTGGCATCCGAGCCATGTCTATGCATAGATGTTATATGCATGAGTAGAACACAAAGAGTTGTGGGCGATAATAGTCATACTGCTTACTAGCAACATCTTACTTTGATTCGGCGGTATTGTTGGATGAAGCGGCCTAGACCGACATTACATGACCGCGTTCATGAGACTGGTTCTACCGACGTGCTTTGCACACAGGTGGCTGGCGGGTGTCTGTTTCTCCAACTTTAGTTGAGTCAAGTTTGACTACGCCCGGTCCTTGTTGAAGGTTAAAACAACACACTTGATGAAAAATCTTTGTGTTTTGATGCGTAGGTAAGAACGGTTCTTGATAGAAGCTCGTAGCAGCCATGTAAAACTTGCAACAACAAAGTAGAGGACGTCTAACCTGTTTTTGCAGGGCATGTTGTGATGTGATATGGTCAAGACGTGATGAGATATAAATTGTTGTATGAGATGATCATGTTTTGTAAAAGTTATCGGCAACTGGCAGGAGCCTTATGGTTGTCGCTTTATTGTATGAAATGCAATCGCCATGTAATTGCTTTACTTTATAACTAAGCGGTAGCGATAGTCGTAGAAGCAATAGTTGGTGAGACGACAACGACGCTACGATGGAGATCAAGGTGTCAAGCCGGTGACGATGGTGATCATGATGGTGCTTTCGAGATGGAGATCAAAGGCACAAGATGATGATGGCCATATCATATCACTTTTTTTGATTGCATGTGATGTTTATCTTTTATGCATCTTATTTTGCTTAGTACGACGGTAGCATTATGAGATGATCCCTTACTAAAATTTCAAGGTCTAAGTGTTCTCCCTGAGTATGCACTGTTACGACAGTTCTGAAGGAAATATGCCCTAGAGGCAATACTAAATTTATTATTTATTTCCTTATTTCATGATAAATGTTTATTATGCATGCTAGAGTGTATTAACCGGAAACATAATACATGCGTGAATACATAAACAAACATAGTGTCACTAGTATGCCTCTACTTGACTAGCTCATTAATCAAAGATGGTTAAGTTTCCTAACCATAGACATGAGTTGTCATTTGATTAACGGGATCACATCATTAGGAGAATGATGTGATTGACTTGACCTATTCCGTTAGCTTAACACTTGATCGTTTAGTATGTTGCTATTGATTTCTTCATGACTTATACATGTTCCTATGACTATGAGATTATGCAACTCCCATTTACCGGAGGAATACTTTGTGTGCTACCAAACGTCACAACATAACTGGGTGATTATAAAGGTGCTCTACAGGTGTCTCCGAAGGTACTTGTTGAGTTGGCGTATTTCGAGATTAGAATTTGTCACTCCGATTGTGGGAGAGGTATCTCTGGGCTCACTCGGTAATACACATCATTATAAGCCTTGCAAGCATTGTAACTAATGAGTTAGTTGCGGGATGATGTATTACGGAATGAGTAAAGAGACTTGCCGGTAACGAGATTGAACTAGGTATTGAGATACCGACGATCGAATCTCGGGCAAGTAACATACCGATGACAAAGGGAACAACGTATGTTGTTATGCGGTTTGACTGATAAAGATCTTCGTAGAATATGTAGGATCTAATATGAGCATCTAGGTTCCGCTATTGGTTATTGACCGGAGATGTGTCTCGGTCATGTATACATAGATCTCGAACCCGTAGGGTCCGCACGCTTAATGTTCGGTGACGATTTGTATTATGAGCTTATGTGTTTTGATGTACCGAAGGTAGTTTGGAGTCCCAGATGAGATCGGGGACATGACAATGAGTCTCGAAATGGTCGAGACATAAAGATCGATATATTGGACGACTATATTCGGACATCGGAAAGGTTCCGAGTGATTCGGGTATTTTTCGGAGTACCAGAGAGTTATGGGATTTCGCCGGGGAGTATATGGGCCTTATTGGGCTTTAGGGGAAAGAGAGAGGAGAGGCTGCGTGCCCTCCAATGCTTAGTCCGAATTGGACTAGGGGGAGGGGCGGCGCTCCCCCTTCTCTTTCCCTTTCCTTCTCTCCTACTCCTACTACTTGGAAGGGCTCCTAGTTCTACTAGGAAAGGGGAATCCTACTCCCGGTGGGAGTAGGACTCCCCTAAGGCGCGCCATAGAGAGGGCCGACCCTCCCCCTCCTCCACTCCTTTATATACGGGGAGGGGGGCACCCCTTGGAGATACAACAATTTATCAATGATCTCTTAGCCGTGTGTGGTGCCCCCTCCACCATAATCCACCTCGATCATATCGTAGCAGTGCTTAGGCGAAGCCCTGCGTCGGTAGCATCATCATCACCGTCACCACACCATCGTGCTGATGAAACTCTCCTGTGAAGATTTGCTGGATCGGAGCTCGCGGGACGTCATCGAGTTGAATGTGTGCAGAACTCGGAGGTGCCGTGTGTTCGGTACTTGGATCGGTCGGATCGTGAAGACGTATGACTACATCAACCGCGTTGTGCTAACGCTTCCGCATTCGGTCTACGAGGGTACGTGTACACACTCTCCCCTCTCGTTGCTATGCATCACCAAGATCCTGCGTGTGCGTAGGGATTTTTTTTGAAATTACTACGTTCCCCAACAGTGGCATCCGAGCCAGGTTTATGCGTAGATGTTATATGCACGAGTAGAACACAAGTGAGGTGTGGGTGATACAAGTCATACTGCTTACCAGCATTTCGTACTTCGGTTCGGCGGTATTGTTGGATGAAGCGGCCCGGACCGACATTACGCGTACGCTTACGCGAGACTGGTTCTACCGACGTGCATTGCACACAGGTGGTTGGTGGGTGTCAGTTTCTCCAACTTTAGTTGAACCGAGTGTGGCTACGCCCGGTCCTTGAGAAGGTTAAAACAACACTAACTTGACGAACTATCATTGTGGTTTTGATGCGTAGGTAAGAACGGTTCTTGCTCAACCCGTAGCAGCCACGTAAAACTTGCAACAATAAAGTAGAGGACATCTAACTTGTTTTTGCAGGGCTTGTTGTGATGTGATATGGTCAAGACGTGATGAGATATAATTTGTTGTATGAGATCATCATGTTTTGTTGAAGTTATCGGCAACTGGCAGAAGCCTTATGGTTGTCTCTTTATTGCATAAGATGCAAGTGCCATGTAATTGCTTTACTTTATCGCTATGCGATATCAATAGTTGTAAAAGCAATAGCTGGTGAGACGACCATGTGACGACACATTGATAAAAGATCAAGATGATGGAGATCATGGTGTCATGCCGGTAACAATGGAGATCATGACAGTACTTTGGAGATGGAGATCAAAAGCACA
The DNA here is from genome assembly GCF_002162155.2 of Triticum dicoccoides. NCBI lineage: Eukaryota > Viridiplantae > Streptophyta > Magnoliopsida > Poales > Poaceae > Triticum > Triticum dicoccoides. The sequence goes on along the minus strand of NC_041384.1, from coordinate 71,880,723 downwards.
AGATGATGATGACCATATCATGTCACATATTTGGATTGCATGTGATGTTTATCTTTTATACATCTTATTTTTGCTTACTTTGGCGGTAGCATTATAAGATGATCTCTCACTAAATTTCGAGGTAAAAGTGTTCTCCCTGAGTATGCACCGTTGCCAAAATTCGTCGTGCCGAGACACCACGTGATGATCGGGTGTGATAAGCTCAACGTTCATCTACGATGGGTGTAAGACAGTTTTGCACACGCAGAAATACTCGGGTTAAACTTGGCGAGCCTAGCATATGCAGATATGGCCTTGGAACACTGGAGACCGAAAGGTCGAGCGTGAATCATATAGTAGATATGATCAACATAGTGATGTTCACCATTGAAAACTACTCCATCTCACGTGATGATCGGACATGGTTTAGTTGATTTGGATCACGTGATCATTTAGATGACTAGAGGGATGTCTATCTAAGTGGGAGTTTTTAAGTAATATGATTAATTGAACTTTAATTTATCATGAACTTAGTCCTGATAGTATTTGCATAACTATGTTGTAGATCAATAGCTCGAGATGTTGCTCCCTGTTTATTTTGATATGTTCCTAGAGAAAAACTATGTTGAAAAATGTTAGTAGCGATGATGTGGACTAGCTCCGTAATCTGAGGTTTATCCTCATTGCTGCACAAAAGAATTATGTCCTTGATGCACCGCTAGATGACAGACCGATTGCAGGAGCAAAAGTAGACGTTATGAACATTTGGCAAGCTCGATATGATGACTACTTGATAGTTTAGTGCACCATGCTTTATGACTTAGAATCGGGGCTTCAAAGACGTTTTTGAAACGCCACGGAGCATATGAGATGTTCCAAGAGTTGAAATTAGTATTTCAGACTCATGCCCATGTCGAAAGGCTTAAGACATTTGACAAGTACTTTGCCTACAACATGGGGGAGAATAGCTCAACTAGTGAGCATGTGTTCAGAATGTCTGAGTACTACAATAGCTTGAATCAAGTGGGAGTTAATCTTCCAGATAAGATTGTGATTGACAAAGTTCTCTAGTCACTACCACCAAGTTACTAGAACTTCATGATGAACTATAATATGCAAGGGATAACAGAAAACAATTCCCAAGCTCTTCCTGATGCTGAAATCGACGAAGGTAGAAATCAAGAAAGAGCATCAAGTGATGGTTAACAAGACCACTAGTTTCAAGAAAAGGGAAAAGGGATAGAAGGGGAACTTCAAGAAGAATGGCAAGCAAGTTGCTGCTCAAGTGAAGAAACCCAAGTCTGGACCTAAGCCTGAGACTGAGTGCTTCTACTGCAAAGGGACTGGTCACTGGAAGCAGAACTGCCCCAAGTATTTGGCGGATAAGAAGGATGGAAAGGTGAACAAAGGTATATTAGATATACATGTAATTGTTGTGTACTTTACTAGTGTTTATAGCAACCCCTCGGTATTTGATACTAGTTCAGTTGCTCAGAGTGGTAACTTGAAACGGGAGTTGCAGAATGAACAGAGACTAGTTAAGGGTGAAGTAACGATGTGTGTTGGAAGTAGTTCCAAGAATGATATGATCATCATCGCACACTCCCTATACTTTTGGGATTAGTGTTGAACCTAAATAAGTGTTATTTGGTGTTTGCGTTGAGCATGAATATGATTTGATCATGTTTATTGCAATACGGTTATTGATGACCCACAAGTATAGGGGATATATCGTAGTCCTTTCGATAAGTAAGAGTGTCGAACCCAACGAGGAGCAGAAGGAAATGATAAGCGGTTTTCAGCAAGGTATTCTCTGCAAGTACTGAAATAAGTGGTAACAGATAGTTTTGTGATAATATAGGTTGTAACGAGCAACAAGTAACAAAAGTAAATAAAGTGCAGCAAGGTGGCCCAATCCTTTTGTAGCAAAGGACAAGCCGGAACAAACTCTTATAATAGGAAAAGCGCTCCCGAGGACACATGGGAATATCGTCAAGCTAGTTTTTATCACGTTCATATGATTCGCGTTCGATACTTTGATAATTTGATATGTGGGTGGACCGGTGCTTGGGTGATGTTCTTACTTGAACAAGCATCCCACTTATGATTAACCTCTATTGCAAGCATCTGCAACTACAACAAAAGTATTAAGGTAAACCTAACCATAGCATGAAACATATGGATCCAAATCAGCCCCTTAAGAAGCAACACATAAACCAGGGTTTAAGCTTCTGTCACTCTAGCAACCCATCATCTACTTATTACTTCCCAATGCCTTCCTCTAGGCCCAAATAATGGTGAAGTGTTATGTAGTCGACGTTCACATAACACCACTAGAGGCTAGACAACATACATCTTATCAAAATATCAAACGAATACCAAATTCACATGACTACTCATAGCAAGACTTCTCCCTTGTCCTCAGGAACGAACATAATTACTCACAAAGAATATTCATGTCCATAATCAGAGGGGTAATAATATGCATATAGGATCTGAACATATGATCTTCCACCAATTAAACCAACTAACATCAACTACAAGGAGTAATCAACACTACTAGCAACCTACTAGCACCAATCCCGGACTTTGAGACAAGAATTGGATACAAGAGATGAACTAGGGTTTGGAGATGAGGTGGTGCTGGTGAAGATGTTGATGGAGATTGCCCTCTCCCGATGAGAGGAGCGTTGGTGATGACGATGGTGATGATTTCCCCCTCCCGGAGGGAAGTATCCCCGGCAGAACAGCTCTGCCGGAGCTCTAGATTGGATCCGCCAAGGTTCCGCCTCGTGGCGGCGGAGTCTCATCCCAAAAAGTTCCTCCTTATTTTTTTCTCATCGAAAGACCTCATATAGGAGAAGATGGGCATCGGAGAGCCACCAGGGGGCCCACGAGGGAGGGGGGCGCGCCCTAGGGGGTGGGGGCGCCCCCCACCCTCGTGAGAAGGGTGTGGGCCCCCTGGCCTTCATCTTTGGCATGGATTTTCCTTTATTTCTTTTAAGACGTTCCGTGGAGTTTCAGGACTTTTGGAGTTGTGCAAAATAGGTCTCTAATATTTGCTCCTTTTCCAGACCAGAATTCCAGCTGCCGGCATTCTCCCTCTTTATATAAACCTTGTAAAATAAGAGAAAATAGCCATAAGTATTGTGACATAAAGTGAAATAACAGTCCATAATGCGATAAATATCGATATAAAAGCATGATGCAAAATGGACGTATCAACTCCCCCAAGCTTAGACCTCGCTTGTCCTCAAGCGAAAAGCCGATAACAATAAATATGTCCTCATGTTTAGAGGTAGAGGCGTCGATAAGAATAAAATACGGACATGAAGGCATCATGATTATTCTCATAACAGCAACATATATAGATTTTGTCATATGATTACTTATGTTCAAGTGATGATCTATTCACAATGCAAAAGTATAAATCATAAACCTTATTGGGCTCCGACAAACTATAATCTCAGTCATTGAAGCAATTGCAATTTATCATAACATCGGAAAGAGTCTATGTCAGAGCTAAAAAGCAAGTCCACATACTCAACTATCATTTAGTCCTTCATAATTGCTAACACTCACGCGATACTTGTGGTTACGGAGTTTTAATCAGACATAGAGAAAGATAGGGGCTTATAGTTTTGCCCCACAACCTTTTATCTCAAGGGTAATTTCAACAATAATGCTCCCCTACATCCAATTAGATATATTAGTCATCAACCCGTGCACCTGCACGGGCTAGCTATTTCGAATACTTGAATAGTATCTATTGAAAAGCATTTTATGCGAGTTCTTTTCATGAAATTAAATGGTAAATGTGTACTTTACTGAATGATTATTGTTAAGAAAATCCAATATTTTTTTACAATAAGTAGGGTGAGATGACCATATTTCTTCAATTGGTACTTGAGTGGATTATTTGCGGCTGTGATCTTCAATGGTTACAAATGTATTTCTGATATTCCAGTTGTGTTCTTGTTGGGCACTTCAGATTTGTGAGCGTAATCATAATCACACATATATATGTATAAACCTTAGTCAAGAAAATTTTCTTTCTCCCTTCACACTGGATATTCATAGAGCATTCTTTGTTTCAGGTAAAGTTCCAAAATGTGACATATGAAGAGTGGTAGAAAATGGGATTTATTCCAGTCTGTAATTTATAATACATCTATCTAACATCAAATTAAACGATAGAGTATCTCATACATACTTAAATATATTTTACCCTCTAAAAATTCAAAGCTTAATGAATCTGGTTGACGTCCCTGTTTGAAATACTTGACGATCTTCTTTTCCAACCCCTAGCACAAAAAGAGTGATATTCCAACCACTATACAAAAGTCATTTTGATAGTCGTTCAATTATTTTCCTTATGGGTTTAAGTTCATCGATACTTTTTGATGCGTGACAATTTATTCATATTTTATTTCTTGCGTCACAAATAGGTGATTTTATACGTTTAACCAATAACCTTAGTGATGATGACATGTACGAGTCAATATGGAGAGACTTATGCACGTCCGTCTTATTTGTTTCCGCAAAAAGAAAAAAAAGGGTCTTCTTTTTGTACGTGAGGATTGAAAAAAATTCAATCAGACATAGGCTTTTGGTTTTGACGTGAGGCATCTGGACTCCGTATATTTTTTTCTTTCAAGCGGACATGCACATGGATTCCGTATAGTTGGAAATTGGGGTGTGCGCTCATTTTTTAGCGTGAGGAAAAGGCACATGTTCCGTACATACCTTTTTTCCTATTTTTTTTAAAACGGTGAAGGCACCTGATTTATTGGAACTTTAACGTAGTTGAACATGGCCTGATTTTTATACCGCGAGGACTCCTTTTTTCTTTTACCCGATTTACTTTTTTATAATAAGGCAGGATCAATCCCTTTTTATGTATAGGTTTAAATCTTTACGTACATATGTGAACATGGTGATTTTTATAGCGTGAGGACTCCTTTTTTACCTGATTTACTTTTTAATTATAAGGCAAGGTATATACATGGCACGTTACTTTCCAAGTGTAGTAGGTATGGACCCTTGGCTGGTCGCATCTTATTTTTACATGTACAGATTGCTAAAGTTGACAATAGTTTCTATATCTCATTTAATTCTAGACGCTTGATTAAGATCTAATGGTTACTTATAAGTAGTTTTTGAGGATTAATATGGAGGCTCGTATGGTGCCTCCAATTAGTAAATATAAGATATATCATGTTCTTTCCAACATGCTGAGCTTGCCAAAAGATAAAATGAAAAAGAAAAGGTGAAGATCACCATGACTCTTGCATAAGGTAGAAGATAATATTAAAGGATAGGCCCTTCGCAGAGGGAAGCAGAGGTTGCCATGCGCTTTTATGGTTGGATATATAAAATCTCAATGCGAAAGAACGTCACTTTATATTGCCCCTTGTGATATGAACCTTTATTATGCAGTCCGTCACTTTTATTAGTTTCACATCACAAGATCGTATAAAGCTTATTTCTCCCACACCAATCAATCATACATATTTAGAGCAATTTTTATTGCTTTGCACCGATGACAACTTACTTGAAGGATCTTACTCAATCCATAGGTAGATATGATGGACTCTCATGGCAAAACTGGTTTAAGGATATTTGGAAGCACAAGTAGTATTTCTACTTGGTGTTGAGAATTTGGCTAGCATGAGGGGGAAAGGAAAGCTCAACAAGTTAGAGGATCCATGACAACATACTTTATCTCAGATATAAGAAAGACATGACTCATTACGTCGTCTTCCTTGTCCAACATCAACTCTTTAGCATGTCATATTTTAATGAGTGCTCCCAATTATAAAAGATGTCAATGATAATATATCTATATGTGAAACCTCTCTTTCCTTATTACTTCCTATTAATTGCAACAATGACCAAAGCTATGTCTGCCAACTCCCAACAACTTTTAATCATCACACTCTTTCTATGTGAATTCATTACTCTCAATAAGATCAATATGAACTTTTTGTTTCTTTTTATTCTTTTTCTCTTTTCTTTTATTCACCCAAGATCATGGCAAAATAATCAAGCCCTTGACTCAACACTAATCTTTATTATATATAGCTCACAGACTCGATTACATAGAGAGACCATAAAGCAAAACTCAAAACTAGATCATGCCATAAACTTTATTCTAGTGGATCAAGATACTACTAATAGGATCGAACTAAGAAAAATGGTGAAGATAGGAGTTGTGATTGTGATACGATACCGGGGCACCTCCCCCAAGCTTGGCAGTTGCCAAGGGGAGTGCCCATACCCATGTGATTATGTCTCCTTGGTTGGTGAAGAAGGTGGTGCTGATGTTGGCTTAGTTGATGGCTTAGTCTTCTCCCTTAATTTGCGCTTGAGGACGGCATTTTGATCCCTCAGATCATCAATTTCCCACTCCAGGGTTAATATCTTTTTGCATAGGTCCAGCTTATTTTCCTGCAAAAGACGAAAAGGGATAAACTCGAACTTGGGTTTCTTTACCCTATCAGGGAGACTTGACTTTTTGAACTCCACGTGCATGTCCCGAGGTTGAGGTAATGGTGCTTCATCTTCATCTGAGCTCATCTCCTCCTTCCCCTTGGGTTCATAGTCCTCTTCTTCCTCTGTGGTCCATCCATTATGTTCCAGATCTCCATAGACCTTTGGATTTGCTAAGTAATCATCCACATAGCTTTCTCCTTCCGAATCCTGGGAAGACATGTTGATTTAATCTGCAACGGGACAGCTCAAGACAAAGATAGGAGATTTTTGCGTGATACGGGACTCAAAAACTTTGGGAGAATATATATTGCATTTTTACCGACCAAAATACGTAATGTGCAAGAAAACGGAGTCCGGAAGGCACACGAGGTGCTCACGAGGTAGGGGGCGCGCCCAGGGGGGTAGGGCGCGCCCACCACCCTCGTGGGGCCCTCGTGTCCTTCCCGGACTGCTACTTATTTTTCTATTTTTCTACATATTCCAAAACAGAGAAATATTGCCTTAAAACTTGTTTTGGAGTCGATTTACTTACCGTACCACATACCTATTCCTTTTAGGAGTCTAAAACGTTCCAGAAAGTGTCTCTTATGTATTCCTCCGGGGTTACGATTTCAATAATATTGGTTTCAACATTTATGGGATTACCTGAGATATAATGTTTGATTCTTTGACCGTTTACCACCTTCGGATTTGTGCCCTCGAAGTTCTTGATTTTTATGGCACCGGAACGATAGACCTCTTCGGTAACATAGGGGCCTTCCCATTTAGAGAGAAGTTTTCCTGCAAAAAATCTTAAACGAGAGTTGTATAGCAATACATAATCACCTACATTAAACTCGCACTTTTGTATCCTTTTGTCATGCCATCTTTTAACTTTTTCTTTAAACAACTTGGCATTTTCATAAGCTTGGGTTCTCCATTCATCAAGTGAGCTAATATCAAATAACCTCTTCTCACCGGCAAGTTTAAAATCATAGTTAAGCTCTTTAATAGCCCAGTATGCCTTATGTTCTAGTTCGAGAGGTAAGTGACATGCTTTTTCATAGACCATTTTATACGGAGACATACCCATAGGATTTTTGTATGCAGTTCTATAAGCCCATAATGCATCATCAAGTTTCTTAGACCAATTCTTTCTATACCTATTAACAGTCTTTTGCAAAATTAATTTGAGCTCTCTATTGCTCAACTCAACTTGACCACTAGACTGAGGGTGATAAGGAGATGCAATTCTATGATTAACATCATATTTAGCAAGCATTTTATGGAAAGCACCATGAATAAAGTGTGAACCACCATTAGACATTAAATATCTAGGGACTCCAAACCTCGGAAAAATAACTTCCTTAAGCATTTTAATATAAGTGTTATGATCAGCACTACTAGTTGTAATAGCTTCTACCCACTTAGTAACGTAATCAACAACAACTAGAATATGTGTGTATCCATTAGAGGCAGGAAAAGGTCCCATATAATCAAAGCCCCAAACATCAAATGGTTCAATAACAAGTGAATAATTCATAGGCATTTCTTGACGTCTACTAATATTACAAATTCTTTGACATTCATCACAAGGCAAGACAAACTTACGAGCATCCTTGAAGTGAGTAGGCCAATAAAAACCAGATTGCAATACCTTATGTGCAGTTCTATCTCCAGCGTGGTGTCCTCCATAAGACTCAGAGTGACACTTGCATATGATCTGTTCCTGTTCATGCTTAGGTACACAACGTCTAATAACACCATCTACCTCTTCTTTATAAAGATGTGGGTCATCCCAAAAGTAATGTCTTAAATCATAGAAGAACTTTTCTTTTGTTGGTACGTGAAGCTAGGTGGTATAAATTTAACAACAATATAATTAGCATAATCAGCATACCATGGAGTACTACGAGAAGCACTTATAACATTTAATTGTTCATCAGGAAAGTTATCATTAATAGGTAGTGGGTCATCAAGAATATTTTCTAACCTAGACAGGTTATCTGCAACGGGGTTCTCAGCTCCCTTTCTATAAACAATATGCAAATCAAATTCTTGTAGCAAGAGAACCCATCTAATAAGTCTAGGTTTAGCATCTTTCTTTTCCATAAGATATTTAATAGCAACATGATCTGTTTGAATAGTTACTTTAGAATCAACAATATAAGATCTGAACTTATCACAAGCAAATACAACTGCTAAAAGCTCTTTTTCAGTAGTAGCATAATTTCTTTGATCATTGTCTAGAGTCTTACTAGCATAATGAATAACATTTAATTTCTTATCAACTCTTTGCCCTAGAACAGCACCTACAACATAATCACTAGCATCGCACATAATTTCAAAGGGTAGGTTCCAATCAGGTGGCTGAACAACAGGTGCAGAGACTAATGCTTTCTTAAGTATTTAAAATGCTTCTACACAATCATCATCAAAGACAAATGGTATATCTTTTTGCAATAAATTAGTCAGAGGTCGAGAAATTTTTGAGAAGTCCTTAATGAACCTCCTATAAAACCCAGCGTGACCAAGGAAACTTCTTATACCTTTGATGTCCTTGGGACATGGCATCTTTTCAATAGCATCAACCTTGGCTTTATCAACTTCAATACCTCTTTCAGAAACTTTGTGCCCCAAGACAATACCTTCATTAACCATAAAGTGGCACTTTTCCCAATTCAAGACAAGATTAGTTTCTTCACATGTCTGCAAAACTCGATCAAGATTGCTCAAGCAATCATCAAAAGAGGAACCATAGACGGAAAAGTCGTCCATGAAAGCCTCACAAATCTTTTCACAAAAGTCAAAGAAGATAGCCATCATGCATCTTTGAAAGGTAGCAGGTGCATTACATAAACCAAAAGGCACACGTCTATAAGCAAAAGTACCAAAAGGGCATGTAAAAGTAGTCTTTGATTGATCTCTAGCCGACACATGTATTTGAGAGAAACCGGAATAACCACCTAGAAAGCAATAGTGTGTATGTTTGCATAATCTTTCTAGAATTTGATCAATAAAATGTAAGGGGTAATGATCTTTCTTAGTAGCTTTATTTAATTTGCGGAAATCAATTACCATCCTATAACCTGTGATAATTCTTTGTGGAATCAATTCATCTTTATCATTAGGAAAAACAGTAATACCTCCCTTCTTAGGGACACAATGGACAGGATTTACCCACTCACTATCAGCAACGGGATAGATTATACCTGCCTCTAGAAGCTTTAGTATTTCTTTTCTTACCACTTCTTTCATTTTAGGATTCAGACGGTGTTGAGGATCATGAACTGGTTTGGCATCTGCTTCCAAATTTATTTTATGTTGACATAGAGTGGGACTAATGCCCTTAAGATCATCAAGAGTATATCCAATAGCAGCACGATGCTTCTTTAGAGTTTTCAATAATCTTTCTTCTTCATGCTCTGAAAGGTTAGCACTAATAATAACAGGATATATCTTCTTTTCATCAAGATAAGCATATTTAAGATTATCAGGCAACGGTTTAAGCTCAAACACAGGATCACCCTTGGGTGGAGGAGGATCCCCTAAAATTTCAATAGGCAAGTTGTGATGCAGAATAGGATCCTGTTTAAAGAATACTTCATCTATTTCCCTTCTTTCATTCATGAACATATCATTTTCATGGTCTAGCAAATAATGTTCTAAAGGATCACTAGGAGGTACGGCAATAGAAGCAAGACCAATAATTTCATCCTTACTAGGTAATTCTTCCTCACTATGTTGTTTACTAAATTTAGAGAAATTAAACTCATGAACCATATCATCCAAACCAACAGTAACAATATTCTTAGTGCAGTCTATGGTAGCATTGACATTGTTTAAGAAAGGTCTACCAAATATAATTGGACAAAAGCTATCTTGCGGAGAAGTAAGAACAAGAAAATCAGGAGGATATTTAGTTTTCCCACACAAGACTTCAACATCTCTAACAATTCCAATTGGTGCAATAGTATCTCTATTAGCAAGTTTAATAGTGACATCAATATCTTCTAACTCAACAGGTGCAATTTCATTCTTAATTTATTTGTATAAGTCATGAGGTATAACACTAGCACTAGCACCCATATCACATAAGCCATGATAACAATGATCTCCTATTTTAACAGAAATAACAGGCACGCCTACCACAGGTCTATGTTTATCTTTATCACAAGGTTTAGCAATTCTAGCGGTTTCACCTAGGAACTGAATAACATGCCATCAATATTATCAGACAAGAGATCTTTAACAATAGCAATATTAGGTTCTACTTTAACTTGCTCAGGAGGTGTATAAGTTCTAATATTGCTTTTACGAACAACAGTTGAAGCTTTAGCATGATCCTTTATTCTAACAGGGAAAGGTGGTTTCTCAATATAAGAAGTAGGAACAATAGGATCATTATAAGTGACATTCTTTTCTTCAACTTTAATAGGTGCAGCTACTCTTACTTCTATGGGAGGATGATATTTAAACCACTTCTCCTTAGGGAGATCAATATAAGTGGCAAAAGATTCACAGAAAGAAGCTACTATCTCAGAGTCAAGTCCATATTTAGTGCTAAACTTACGGAAAATATCAGTATCCATAAAAGATTTATCACAGTCGAACTTAGGTATCATACCTGACTCATTACCTTCGTCGAGGTCCCAATCTTCAGAGTTGCGTTTAATTCTATCCAATAAATTCCATCTGAATTCAATAGTCTTCATCATAAAAGAGCCAGCACAAGAAGTATCGAGCATGGTGCGATTGTTTTCAGAAAGCCGAGCATAAAAACTTTGCATAATTATTTCTCTTGAGAGCTCATGATTGGGGCATGAATATAACATTGATTTAAGCCTCCCCCAAGCTTGAGCGATGCTTTCTCCTTCACGAGGCCAGAAATTATATATATAATTGCGATCACGATGAACAAGATGAATAGGGTAATACTTTTGATGAAATTCCAGCTTCAATCTTTTATAGTCCCACGATCTCATATCATCACATAGCCTATACCATATCAATGCGTCTCCCTTCAAAGATAAAGGGAAGGCCTTCTTCTTATAAACATCATCGGGTATACCTGCAAGCTTAAATAATCCACAAACTTCATCCACATATATTAAGTGCTCATCAGGATGCTTTGTTCCATCTCTTGTAAAAGGGTTATCTAGTAGTTTTTCTATCATACCGGAAGGATACTCATAAGGAATTTCATTTTCAATAGGTTCAGTAGGTTGAGGAGCAACTCTTTGCTCTACTGGACAGGGTGAAGATACCCCGAACAAGCCCCTCAGAGAATTACTTTCCATAGTAACAAGTGACAATAAATTTCAGCACACTATATAAATTTTTCCTTACCAAATTCCACCTACCAAAGGCGCTACACTCCCCGGCAACGGCGCCAGAAAAGAGTCTTGATGACCCACAAGTATATAGGATCTATCGTAGTCCTTTCGATAAGTAAGAGTGTCGAACCCAACAAGGAGCAGAAGGAAATGATAAGCGGTTTTCAGCAAGGTATTCTCTGCAAGTACTGAAATAAGTGGTAACAGATATTTTTGTGATAATATAGGTTGTAACGAGCAACAAGTAACAAAAGTAAATAAAGTGCAGCAAGGTGGCCCAATCCTTTTGTAGCAAAGGACAAGCCGGAACAAACTCTTATAATAGGAAAAGCGCTCCCGAGGACACATGGGAATATCGTCAAGCTAGTTTTCATCACGTTCATATGATTCGCTTTCGATACTTTGATAATTTGATATGTGGGTGGACCGGTGCTTGGGTGCTGTTCTTACTTGAACAAACATCCCACTTATGATTAACCTCTATTGCAAGCATCCGCAACTACAACAAAAGTATTAAGGTAAACCTAACCATAGCATGAAACATATGGATCCAAATCAGCCCCTTACAAAGCAACACATAAACTAGGGTTTAAGCTTCTGTCACTCTAGCAACCCATCATCTACTTATTACTTCCCAATGCCTTCCTCTAGGCCCAAATAATGGTGAAGTGTTATGTAGTCGACGTTCACATAACACCACTAGAGGCTAGACAACATACATCAATATCAAACGAATACCAAATTCACATGACTACTCATAGCAAGACCTCTCCCTTGTCCTCAGGAACGAACGTAATTACTCACAAAGCATATTCATGTTCATAATCAGAGGGGTAATAATATGCATATAGGATCTGAACATATGATCTTCCACCAATTAAACCAACTAGCATCAACTACAAGGAGTAATCAACACTACTAGCAACCTACTAGCACCAATCCCGAACTTTGAGGCAAGAATTGGATACAAGAGATGAACTAGGGTTTGTAGATGAGATGGTGCTGGTGAAGATGTTGATGGAAATTGCCCTCTCCCGATGAGAGGAGCGTTGGTGATGACGATGGTGATGATTTCTCCCTCCCGGAGGGAAGTATCCCCGGCAGAACAGCTCTGCCGGAGCTCTAGATTCGATCCGGCAAGGTTCCGCCTCTTGGCGGCGGAGTCTCGTCCCGAAAAGTTCATCCTTATTTTTTTCTCATCGAAAGACCTCATATAGGAGAAGATGGGCATCGGAGAGCCACCAGGGGGCCCACGAGGTAGGGGGGCGCGCCCTAGGGGGGGCGCCCCCCACCCTCGTGAGAAGGGTGTGGGCCCCCTGGCCTTCATCTTTGGCATGAATTTTTCTTTATTTCTTTTAAGACGTTCCGTGGAGCTTCAGGACTTTTGGAGTTGCGCGGAATAGGTCTCTAATATTTGCTCCTTTTCCAGACCAGAATTCTAGCTGCCGGCATTCTCCCTCTTTATGTAAACCCTGTAAAATAAGAGAAAATAGCCATAAGTATTGTGACATAAAGTGAAATAACAGTCCATAATGCGATAAATATCGATATAAAAGCATGATGCAAAATGGACGTATCAATTATTCATTTAAGTTAGAGAATAATTGTTATTCTGTTTACATGAATAAAACCTTATATGGTTATACACCCAATGAAAATGGTTTGTTGAATCTCGATCATAGTGATACACATATTCATAATATTGAAGCCAAAAGATGCAAAGTTAATAATGATAGTGCAACTTATTTGTGGCACTGCCGTTTAGGTCATATTGGTGTAAAGCGCATGAAGAAAATCCATGCTAATGGGCTTTTGGAATCACTTGATTATGAATCAGTTGATGCTTGCGAGCCATGCCTCATGGGCAAAGATGACTAAGACTCCATTCTCCAGAACAATGGAGCGAGCAACTGACTTATTGGATGTAACACATACTGATGTATGAGGTCCGATGAGTGTTGAGGCTCGCGGTGGGTATCGTTATTTTCTGACCTTCACAGATGATTTGAGCAGATATGGGTATATCTAATTGAAGAAACATAAGTCTAAAACATTTGAAAAGTTCAAAGAATTTCAGAGTGAAGTGGAAAATCATCGTAACAAGAAAATAAAGTTTCCACGATCTGACCGCAGAGGCGAATATTTGAGTTACGAGTTTGACCTTCAATTAAAACAATGTGGAATAGTTTCACAAACTCATGCCACCTGGAACACCACAACATAATGGTGTGTCCGAACGTCATAACCGTACTTTATTTGATATAGTGCAATCTATGATGTCTCTTACCGATTTACCACTATCGTTTTGGGGTTATGCATTAGAGACAACTGCATTCACATTAAAAAGGGCACCATCTAAATCCATTGAGACGACACCGTATGAACTGTGGTTTAGCAAGAAACCTAAGCTGTCGTTTCTTAAAGTTTGGGGTTGCGATGCTTATGTGAAAAAGTTTCATCTTGATAAGCTCAAACCCAAGTCGGAGAAGTGCGTCTTCATAGGATACCCAAAAGTAACTGTTGGGTACACCTTCTATCACAGATTTGAAGGCAAGATATTTGTTGTTGAGAATGGATCCTTTCTAGAGAAGGAGTTTCTCTCGAAAGAAGTGAGTGGGAGGAAAGTAGAACTTGATGAGGTAACTGTACCTGCTCCGTTATTGGAAAGTAGTTAATCACAGAAATATGTTTCTGTGACTCCTACACCAATTAGTGAGGAAGCTAATGATGATGATCATGTAACTTCAGTTCAAGTTAGTACCGAACCTCGTAGGTCAACCAGAGTGAGAGCCGCACCAGAGTGGTCCGGTAATCCTGTTCTAGAAGTCATGTTAATTGACCATGACGAACCTACGAACTATGAGGAAGCGATGATGAGCCCAGATTCCGCGAAATGGCTTGAGGCCATGAAATCTGAGATGGGATCCATGTATGAGAACAAAGTGTGGACTTTGGTTGACTTGCCCGACGATCGGCAAGCCATAGAAAATAAATGGATCTTCAAGAGGAAGACGAACGCTGATAGTAGTGTTACTATCTTCAAAGCTAGACTTGTCGAAAAAGGTTTTGACAAAGTTCAAGGTGTTGACTACGATGAGATTTTCTCACTCGTAGCGATGCTTAAGTTTGTCCGAATCATGTTAGCAAATTGCCACATTTTATGAAATCTAGCAAATGGATGTCAAAACTACATTCCTTAATGGATTTCTTAAAGAAGAGTTGTACATGATGCAACCAGAACGTTTTGTTGATCCTAAAGGTGCTAACAAAATGTGCAAGCTCCAGCGATCCATCTATGGACTAGTGCAAGCATCTCAGAGTTGGAATATACGCTTTGATGAGTTGATCAAAGCATATAGTTTTATACAGACTTGTGGTGAAGCCTGTATTTACAAGAAAGTGAGTGGGAGCACTACAACATTTCTGATAAATATATGTGAATGACATATTGTTGATTGGAAATAATGTAGAATTTTCTGGAAAGCATAAAGGAGTATTTTAAAGGAGTTTTTCAAATAAAGACCTCGGTGAAGCTACTTACATATTGAGCATCAAGATCTATAGAGATAGATCAAGACTCTTGATAAGTTTTTTCAATGAGTAAATACATTGAAAAGATTTTGAAGTAGTTCAAAATGGAGCAGTCAAAAAAGAGTTCTTACCTATGTTACAAGGTGTGAAATTGAGTAAGACTCAAAGCCCGACCACGGCAGAAGATATAAAGAGAATGAAAGTCATTCCTTATGCCTCAGCCATAGTTTTTATAAAGTATGCCATGTTGTGTACTAGATCTATTGTATACCCTACACTGAATTTAGCAAGGGGGTACAATAGTGATCTAGGAGTAGATCACTGGACAACGTCAAAATTATCCTTAGTGGAATAAGGATATGTTTCTCGATTATGGAGGTGACAAAAGGTTCGTCGCAAAGGGTTACGTCGATGCAAATTTTGACATTGATCCAGATGACTCTAAGTCTCAATCTTGATACATTTTGAAAGTGGGAGCAATTAGCTAGAGTAGCTCCGTGCAGAGCATTGTTGACATAGAAATTTGCAAAATACATACGGATCTGAATGTGGCAGACCCGTAGACTAAACTTCTCTCACAAGCAAAACATGATAACACCTTAGTACTCTTTGGGTGTTAATCACATAGCGATGTGAACTAGATTATAGACTCTAGTAAACCCTTTGGGTGTTGGTCACATGACGATGTGCACTATGGGTGTTAATCACATGGTGATGTGAACTATTGGTGTTAAATCACATGGCAATGTGAACTAGATTATTGACTCTAGTGCAAGTGGGAGACTGAAGGAAATATGCCCTAGAGGCAATAATAAATTTATTATTTATTTCCTTATTTCATGATAAATGTTTATTATTCATGCTAGAATTGTATTAATCGGAAACATAATACACGTGTGAATACACAAAACAAACATAGTGTCACTAGTATGCCTCTACTTGACTAGCTCGTTAATCAAAGATGGTTAAGTTTCCTAACCATATACATGAGTTGTCATTTGATTAACGGGATCACATCATTAGGAGAATGATGTGATTAACTTGACCTATTCCGTTAGCTTAGCACTTGATCCTTTAGTATGTTGCTATTGCTTTCTTCATGACTTATACATGTTCCTATGACTATGAGATTATGCAACCCCCGTTTACTGGATGAACACTTTGTGTGCTACCAAACGTCACAATATAACTGGGTGATTATAAAGGTGCTCTACAGGTGTCTCCGAAGGTACTTGTTGAGTTGGCATATTTCGAGATTAGGATTTGTCACTCCGATCATCGGAGAGGTATCTCTAGGCCCCACTCGGTAATACACATCACTATAAGCCTTGCAAGCATTGTAACTAATGAGTTAGTTGCGGGATGATGTATTACGGAACGAGTAAAGAGACTTGCCAGTAACGAGATTGAACTAGGTATTGAGATACCGACGATCGAATCTCGGGCAAGTAACATACCGATGACAAAGGGAACAACGTATGTTGTTATGCGGTTTGACTGATAAAGATCTTCGTAGAATATGTAGGATCCAATATGAGCATCCAGGTTTCACTATTGGTTATTGACCGGAGACGTGTCTCGGTCATGTCTACATAGTTCTCGAACCCGTAGGGTCCGCACGCTTAATGTTCGGTGACGATTTGTATTATGAGTTTATGTGTTTTGATGTACTGAAGGTAGTTCAGAGTTCCGGGTGAGATCAGGTACATGACGAGGAGTCTCGAAATGGTCGAGACGTAAAGATCAATGTATTGGACGACTATATTCGGACATCGGAAAGGTTCTGAGTGATTCGGGTATTTTTCGGAGTACCGGAGAGTTACGGGAATTCGCCGGGAGTATATGGGCCTTATTGGGCTTTAGGGGAAAGAGAGAGGAGAGGCTGCGTGCCCCCCAATGCTTAGTACGAATTGGACTAGGGGGAGGGGCGACGCCCCCTCCTTCCTTCTCTTCTCTTTCCCTTTCCTTCTCTCCTACTCCTACTACTTGGAAGGGCTCCTAGTTCTACTAGGAAAGGGGAATCCTACTCCCGGTGGGAGTAGGACTCCCCTAAGGCGCGCCATAGAGAGGGCCGACCCTCCCTCTCTTCCACTCCTTTATATACGGGGAGGTGGGCACCCCTTGGAGACACAACAATTGATCATTGATCTCTTAGCCGTGTGCGGTGCCCCCCTCCACCATAATCCACCTCGATCATATCATAGCGGTGCTTAGGCGAAGCCCTGCGTCGGTAGCATCATCATCACCGTCACCATGCCGTCGTGCCGACAAAACTCTCTTATGAAGCTTTGCTGGATCGGAGCTCGCGGGACGTCATCGAGTTGAATGATACGTCCATTCTGCATCATGCTTTTATATCAATATTTATCGCATTATGGACTGTTATTTCACTTTATGTCACAATACTTATGGCTATTCTCTCTTATTTTACAAGGTTTATATAAAGAGGGAGAATGCCGGTAGCTGGAATTCTGGTCTAGAAAAGGAGCAAATATTAGAGACCTATTCCGCGCAACTCCAAAAGTCCTGAAACTCCACGGAATGTCTAAAAAGAAATAAAGAAAAATCCACGGCAAAGATGAAGGCCAGGGGGCCCACACCCTTCTCACGAGGGTGGGGGCGCGCCCCCCCCTAGGGCACGCCCCCCTACCTCGTGGGCCCCCTGGTGCCTCTCCGATGCCCATCTTCTCCTATTTGAGGTATTTCGATGAGAAAAAAATAAGAAGGAACTTTTCGGGACGAGACTCAGCCGCCACGAGGCGGAACCTTGGCGGATCCAATTTAGAGCTCCGGTAGAGCTGTTCTGCCAGGGAAACTTCCCTTCCGGGAGGGGGAAATCATCACCATCGTCATCACCAACGCTCCTCTCATCGGGAGAGGGCAATCTCCATCAACATCTTCACCAGCACCATCTCATCTCCAAACCCTAGTTCATCTCTTGTATCCAATTCTTATCTCAAAGTCCGGGATTGGTGCTAGTAGGTTGCTACTAGTGTTGATTACTCCTTGTAGTTGATGCTAGTTGGTTTATTTAGTGGAAGATCATATGTTCAGATCCTATATGCATATTATTACCCCTCTGATTATGAAGATGAATATGCTTTGTGAGTAATTACGTTCGTTCCTGAGGACAAGGGAGAAGTCTTGCTATGAGTAGTCATGTGAATTTGGTATTCGTTTGATATTTTGATAGGATGTATGTTGTCTAGCCTCTAGTGGTGTTATGTGAACGTCGACTACATAACACTTCACCATTATTTGGGCCTAGAGGAAGGCATTGGGAAGTAATAAGTAGATGATGGGTTGCTAGAGTGACAGAAGCTTAAACCCTAGTTTATGCGTTGCTTCGTAAGGGGCTGATTTGGATCCTTATGTTTCATGCTATGGTTAGGTTTACCTTAATACTTTTGTTGTAGTTCCGGATGCTTGCAATAGAGGTTAATCATAAGTGGGATGCTTGTTCAAGTAATAACAGCACCCAAGCACCGGTCCACCCACATACTCTTTTCTGGCGCCATTGCCGGGGAGTGTAGCGCCTTTGGTAGGTGGAATTTGGTAAGGAAAAATTTATATAGTGTGCTGAAATTTATTGTCACTTGTTACTATGGAAAGTAATTCTCTGAGGGGCTTGTTCGGGGTATCTTCACCCCGTCCAGTAGAGCAAAGAGTTGCTCCTCAACCTACTGAACCTATTGAAAATGAAATTCCTTATGAGTATCCTTCCGGTATGATAGAAAAACTACTAGATAACCCTTTTACAAGAGATGGAACAAAGCATCCTGATGAGCACTTAATATATGTGGATGAAGTTTGTGGATTATTTAAGCTTGCAGGTATACCCGATGATGTTGCTAAGAAGAAGGTCTTCCCTTTATCTTTGAAGGGAGACGCATTGATATGGTATAGGCTATGTGATGATATGAGATCATGGGATTATAAAAGATTGAAGCTGGAATTTCATCAAAAGTATTACCCTATGCATCTTGTTCATTGTGATCACAATTATATATATAATTTCTGGCCTCGCGAAGGAGAAAGCATCGCTCAAGCTTGGGGGAGGCATAAATCGATGTTATATTCATGCCCCAATCATGAGCTCTCAAGAGAAATAATTATGCAAAGTTTTTATGCTTGGCTTTCTGAAAACAATCGCAGCATGCTCGATACTTCTTGTGCCGGCTCTTTTATGATGAAGACTATTGAATTCAGATGGAATTTATTGGATAGAATTAAATGCAACTCTGAAGATTGGGACCTCGACGAAGGTAAGGACTCAGGTATGACACCTAAGTTTGATTGTGTTAAATGTTTTATGGATACTGATATTTTCCGTAAGTTTAGCACTAAATATGGACTTGACTCTGAGATAGTAGCTTCTTTCTATGAATCTTTTGCCACTTGTTGATCTCCCTAAGGAAAAGTGGTTTAAATATCATCCTCCCATAGAAGTAAGAGTAGCTGCACCTATTAAAGTTGAAGAAAAGAATGTCACTTATAATGATCCTATTGTTCCTACTTCTTATATTGAGAAACCACCTTTCCCTGTTAGAATAAAGGATCATGCTAAAGCTTCAACTGTTGTTCGTAAAAGCAATATTATAACTTATACACCTCCTGAGCAAGTTAAAGTAGAACCAAATATTGCTATTGTTAAAGATCTCTTGTCTGATAATATTGATGGGCATGTTATTCAGTTCCAAGGTGAAACTGCTAGAATTGCTAAACCTTGTAATAAAGATAAACATAGACCTGTGGTAGGCGTGCCTGTTATTTTTGTTAAAATAGGAGATCATTGTTATCATGGCTTATGTGATATGGGTGCTAGTGCTAGTGTTATACCTCATGACTTATACAAAGAAATTAAGAATGAAATTGCACCTGTTGAGTTAGAAGATATTGATGTCACTATTAAACTTGCTAATGGAGATACTATTGCACCAATTGGAATTGTTAGAGATGTTGAAGTCTTGTGTGGGAAAACTAAATATCCTGCTGATTTTCTTGTTCTTACTTCTCCGCAAGATAGCTTTTGTCCAATTATATTTGGTAGACCTTTCTTAAACACTGTCAATGCTACCATAGACTGCACTAAGAATATTGTTACTGTTTGTTTGGACGATATGGTTCATGAGTTTAATTTCTCTAAATTTAGTAAACAACATCATGAGGAAGAATTACCTAGTAAGGATGAAATTATTGGTCTTGCTTCTATTGCCGTACCTCCTAGTGATCCTTTAGAACATTATTTGCTAGACCATGAAAAAGATACGTTCATGAATGAAAGAAGGGAAATAGATGAAGTATTCTTTAAACAGGAACCTATTCTGCATCACAACTTGCTTGTTGAAATTTTAGGGGATCCTCCTCCACCCAAGGGTGATCCCGTGTTTGAGCTTAAACCGTTGCCTGATAATCTTAAATATGCTTATCTTGATGAAAAGAAGATATATCCTGTTATTATTAGTGCTAACCTTTCAGAGCATGAAGAAGAAAGATTATTGAAAACTATAAAGAAGCATCGTGCTGCTATTGGATATACTCTTGATGATCTTAAGGGCATTAGTCCCACTCTGTGTCGACATAAAATAAATTTGGAAGCATATGCCAAACTAGTTCGTGATCCTCAACGGCGTCTGAATCCTAAAATGAAAGAAGTGGTAAGAAAAGAAATACTAAAGCTTCTGGAGGCAGGTATAATCTATACCGTTGTTGATAGTTAGTGGGTAAGTCCTGTCCATTGTGTCCCTAAGAAGGGAGGTATTACTGTTGTTCCTAATGATAAAGATGAATTGATTCCACAAAGAATTATCACAGGTTATAGGATGGTAATTGATTTCCGCAAATTAAATAAAGCTACTAAGAAAGATCATTACCCCTTACCTTTTATTGATCAAATGGTAGAAAGATTATGCAAACATACACACTATTGCTTTCTAGATGGTTATTCTGGTTTCTCTCAAATACCTGTGTCGGCTTGAGATCAATCAAAGACTACTTTTACATGCCCTTTTGGTACTTTTGCTTATAGAGGTATGCCTTTTGGTTTATGTAATGCACCTGCTACCTTTCAAAGATGCATGATGGCTATATTCTCTGACTTTTGTGAAAAGATTTGTGAGGCTTTCATGGACGACTTTTCCGTCTATGGTTCCTCTTTTGATGATTGCTTGAGCAATCTTGATCGAGTTTTGCAGACATGTGAAGAAACTAATCTTGTCTTGAATTGGGAAAAGTGCCACTTTATGGTTAATGAAGGTATTGTCTTGGGGCACAAACTTTCTGAAAGAGGTATTGAAGTTGATAAAGCCAAGGTTGATGCTATTGAAAAGATGCCATGTCCCAGGGACATCAAAGGTATAAGAAGTTTCCTTGGTCACGCCGGATTTTACAGGAGGTTCATAAAGGACTTCTCAAAAATTTCTCGGCCTCTGACTAATTTATTGCAAAAAGGTATACCATTTGTCTTTGATGATGATTGTGTAGAAGCATTCGAAATACTTAAGAAAGCATTAGTCTCTGCACCTGTTGTTCAGCCACCTGATTGGAACCTACCCTTTGAAATATGTGTGATGCTAGTGATTATGCTATAGGTGCTGTTCTAGGGCAAAGAGTTGACAAGAAATTAAATGTTATTCATTTTTCTAGTAAGACTCTAGACAATGCTCAAAGAAACTATGCTGCTACTGAAAAAGAGCTTTTAGCAGTTGTATTTGCTTATGATAAGTTCAGATCTTATATTGTTGATTCTAAAGTAACTATTCAAACAGATCATGCTGCTATTAAATATCTTATGGAAAAGAAAGACGCTAAGCCTAGACTTATTAGATGGGTTCTCTTGCTACAAGAATTTGATTTGCATATTGTTGATAGAAAGGGAGCTGAGAACCCCGTTGCAGACAGCTTGTCTAGGTTAGAAAATATCCTTGATGACTCACTACCTATTAATGATAGCTTTCCTGATGAACAATTAAATGTTATAAGTACTTCTCGTAGTACTCCATGGTATGCTGATTATGCTAATTATATTGTTGCTAAGTTTATACCACCTAGCTTCACATACCAACGAAAGAAAAAGGTTTTCTATGATTTAAGACATTACTTTTGGGATGACCCACATCTTTATAGAGAAGGGGTAGATGATGTTATTAGACATTGTGTACCTGAGCATGAACAGGAACAGATGCTACGCTGGAGATAGAACTGCACATAAGGTATTGCAATCTGGTTTTTATTGGCCTACTCACTTCAAGGATGCTCGTAAGTTTGTCTTGTCTTGTGATGAATGTCAAAGAATTGGTAATATTAGTAGACATCAAGAAATGCCTATGAATTATTCACTTGTTATTGAACCATTTGATGTTTGGAGCTTTGATAATATGGGACCTTTTCCTGCCTCTAGTGGATACACACATATTCTAGTTGCTATTGATTACGTTACTAAGTGGGTAGAAGCTATTCCAACTAGTAGTGCTGATCATAACACTTCTATTAAAATGCTTAAATAAGTTATTTTCCCGATGTTTGGAGTCCCTAGATATTTAATGACTGATGGTGGTTCACACTTTATTCATGGTGCTTTCTGTAAAATGCTTGCTAAATATGATGTTAATCATAGAATTGCATCTCCTTATCACCCACAGTCTAGTGGTCAAGTAGAGTTGAGAAATAGAGAGCTCAAATTAATTTTGCAAAAGACTATTAATAGGTCTAGAAAGAATTGGTCTAAGAAACTTGATGATGCGTTATGGGCTTATAGAAATGCATACAAAAATCCTATGGGTATGTCTCCGTATAAAATGGTATATGGAAAAGCATGTCACTTACCTCTCGAACTAGAACATAAGGCATATTGGGCTATTAAAGAGCTTAACTATGATTTTAAACTTGCCGGTGAAAAGAGGTTATTTGATATTAGCTCACTTGATGAATGGAGAACCCAAGCTTATGAAAATGCCAAGTTGTTTAAAGAAAAAGTTAAAAGATGGCATGACAAAAGAATACAAAAGCGTGAGTTTAATGTAGGTGATTATGTATTTCTATACAACTCTCGTTTAAGATTTTTTGCAGGGAAACTTCTCTCTAAATGGGAAGGCCCCTATGTTATCGAAGAGGTCTACCGTTCCGGTGCCATAAAAATCAACAACTTCGAGGGCACAAATCCGAAGGTGGTAAACGGTCAAAGAATCAAACATTATATCTCAGGTAATCCCATAAATGTTGAAACCAATATTATTGAAATTGTAACCCCGAAGGAATACATAAGAGACACTTTTCGGAACGTTTCAGAGTCCGAAAAGGAATAGGTATGTGGTACGGTAAGTAAACCGACTCCAAAACAACTTTTAAGGCAACATTTATCCGTTTTGGAATATTTAGAAAAATAGAAAAATAAGTAGCAGTCCGGGAAGGACACGAGGGCCCCATGAGGGTGGTGGGCGCGCCCTACCCCCCTGGGCGCGCCCCCTACCTCGTGAGCACCTCGTGTGCCTTCCGGACTCCGTTTTCTTGCACGTTACGTATTTTGGTCGGTAAAAATTCATTATATATTCTCCTGAAGTTTTTGACTCCCGTATCACGCAAAAATCTCCTATCTTTGTTTCGAGCTGTCCTGTTGCAGATTAAATCAACATGTCTTCCCAGGATTCGGAAGGAGAAAGCTATGTGGATGATTACTTAGCAAATCCAAAGGTCTATGGAGATGTGGAACATAATGGATGGACCATGGAGGAAGAAGAGGACTATGAACCCAAGGGGAAGGAGGAGACGAGCTCAGATGAAGATGAAGCACCATTACCTCAACCTGGGGACATGCACGTCGATTTCAAAAAGTCAAGTCTCACTAATAGGGTAAAGAAACCCAAGTTCGAGTTTATCCCTTTTCGTCTTTTGCAGGAAAATAAGCAGGACCTATGCAAAAAGATATTAAACCTGGAGTGGGAAATTGATGATCTGAGGGATCAAAATGCCGTCCTCAAGCGCAAATTAAGGGAGAATACTAAGCCATCAACTAAGCCAACATCGCCACCACCTTCTTCACCAACCAAGGAGACATAATCACATGGGTATGGGCACTCCCATGGCAACTGCCAAGCTTGGGGGAGGTGCCCCGGTATCGTATCACAATCACAACTCCTATCTTTACCATTTTTCTTAGTTCGATCCTATTAGTAGTATCTTGATCTAGTAGAATAAAGTTTATGGCATGATCTAGTTTTGAGTTTTGCTTTATGATCTCTCTATGTAATCGAGTCCGTGAGCTATATATAATAAAGATTAGTGTTGAGTCAAGGGCTTGATTATTCTGCCATGATCTTGGGTGAATAAAAGAAAAGAGAAAAATAATAAAGAGAAACAAAAAGTTCATATTGATCTTATTGAGAGTAATGACTTCACATAGAAAAAGTATGATGATTAAAAGTTGTTGGGAATTGGCAGACATAGCTTTGGTCAATGTTGCAATTAATAGGAAGTAATAAGGAAAGAGAGGTTTCACATATAGATATATTATCATTGACATCTTTTATGATTGGGAGCACTCATTAAAATATGACATGCTAAAGAGTTGATGTTGGACAAGGAAGACGACGTAATGAGTCATGTATTTCTTATATCTGAGATAAAGTATGTTGTCATGGATCCTCTAACTTGTTGAGCTTGCCTTTCCCCCTCATGCTAGCCAAATTCTCAGCACCAAGTAGAAATACTACTTGTGCTTCCAAATATCCTTAAACCAGTTTTGCCATGATAGTCCACCATATCTACCTATGGACTGAGTAAGATCCTTCAAGTAAGTTGTCATCGGTGCAAAGCAATAAAAATTGCTCTAAATATGTATGATTTATTGGTGTGGGAGAAATAAGCTTTATACGATCTTGTGATGTGAAAGTAATAAAAGCGACAGACTGCATAATAAAGGTTCATATCACAAGGGGCAATATAAAGTGACGTTCTTTCGCATTGAGATTTTATATATCCAACCATAAAAGCGCATGGCAACCTCTGCTTCCCTCTGCGAAGGGCCTATCCTTTATTATTATCTTCTACCTTATGCAAGAGTCATGGTGATCTTCACCTTTTCTTTTTCATTTTATCCTTTGGCAAGCTCAGCATGTTGGAAATAACATGATATATATCTAATTGGATGTAGGGGAGCATGAACCATTATTGTTGACATTACCCTTGAGGTAAAAGGTTGTGGGGCAAAACTATAAGCCCCTATCTATCTCTGTGTCCGATTAAAACTCCGTAACCACAAGAATCGCGTGAGTGTTAGCAATTATGGAGGACTAAATGAAAGTTGAGTATGTGGACTTGCTTTTTAGCTCTGACATAGACTCTTTCCGATGTTATCATAAATTGCAATTGCTTCAATGACTGAGATTATAGTTTGTCGGAGCCCAATAAGGTTTATGATTTATACTTTTGCATTGTGAATAGATCATCACTTGAACATAAGTAATCATATGACAAAATCTATATATGTTGCTGTTATGAGAATAATCATGATGCCTTCATGTTCGTATTTTATTTTTATCGACGCCTCTACCTCTAAACATGAGGACATATTTATTGTTATCGGCTTTTCGCTTGAGGACAAGCGAGGTCTAAGCTTGGGGGAGTTGATACGTCCATTCTGCATCATGCTTTTATATCGATATTTATCGCATTATGGACTGTTATTTCACTTTATGTCACAGTACCTATGGCTATTCTCTCTTATTTGACAAGGTTTATATAAAGAGGGAGAATGCCGGCAGCTGGAATTCTGGTCTGGAAAAGGAGCAAATATTAGAGACCTATTCCGCGCAACTCCAAAAGTCCTGAAACTCCACGGAATGTCTTAAAAGAAATAAAGAAAAGTCCACGCCAAAGATGAAGGCCAGGGGGCCCACACCCTTCTCACGAGGGTGGGGGGCGCGCCCCCCTAGGGCGCGCCCCCTACCTCATGGTCCCCCTGGTGGCTCTCTGATGCCCATCTTCTCCTATATGAGGTCTTTCGATGAGAAAAAATAAGAAGGAACTTTTCGGGACGAGACTCAGCCGCCATGAGGCGGAACCTTGGCGGATCCAATCTAGAGCTCCGGCAGAGCTGTTCTGCCGGGGAAACTTCCCTTCTGGGAGGGGGAAATCATCACCATTGTCATCACCAATGCTCCTCTCATCGGGAGAGGGCAATCTCCATCAACATCTTCACCAGCACCATCTCATCTCCAAACCCTAGTTCATCTCTTGTATCGAATTCTTGTCTCAAAGTCCGCGATTGGTGCTAGTAGTGTTGATTACTCCTTGTAGTTGATGCTAGTTGGTTTATTTGGTGGAAGATCATATGTTCAGATCCTATATGCATATTATTACCCCTCTGATTATGAACATGAATATGCTTTGTGAGTAATTACGTTCGTTCCTGAGGACAAGGGAGAAGTCTTGCTATGAGTAGTCATGTGAATTTGGTATTCGTTTGATATTTTGATAAGATGTATGTTGTCTAGCCTCTAGTGGTGTTATGTGAACGTCGACTACATAACACTTCACCATTATTTGGGCCTAGAGGAAGGCATTGGGAAGTAATAAGTAGATGATGGGTTGCTAGAGTGACAGAAGCTTAAACCCTAGTTTATGCGTTGCTTCATAAGGGGCTGATTTGGATCCATATGTTTCATGCTATGGTTAGGTTTACCTTAATACTTTTGTTGTAGTTGCGGATGCTTGCAATAGAGGTTAATCATAAGTGGGATGCTTGTTCAAGTAATAACAGCACCCAAGCACCGGTCCACCCACATATCAAATTATCAAAGTATCGAACACGAATCATATGAACGTGATGAAAACTAGCTTGAAGATATTCCCATGTGTCCTCGGGAGCGCTTTTCCTATTATAAGAGTTTGTTCCGGCTTGTCCTTTGCTACAAAAGGATTGGGCCACCTTGCTGCACTTTATTTACTTTTGTTACTTGTTGCTCGTTACAATCTATCTTATCACAAAACTATCTATTACCACTTATTTCAGTACTTGCAGAGAATACCTTGCTGAAAACCGCTTATCATTTCCTTCTGCTCCTCGTTGGGTTCGACACTCTTACTTATCGAAAGGACTACGATAGATCCCCTATACTTGTGGGTCATCAAGACTCTTTTCTGGCACCGTTGCCGGGGAGTGTAGCGCCTTTGGTAAGTGGAATTTGGTAAGGAAAAATTTATATAGTGTGCTGAAATTTATTGTCACTTGTTACTATGGAAAGTAATTCTCTGAGGGGCTTGTTCGGGATATCTTCACCCCGTCCAGTAGAGCAAAGAGTTTCTCCTAAACCTACTGAACCTAGTGAAAATGAAATTCCTTATGAGTATCCTTCGGGTATGATAGAAAAACTGCTAGATAACCCTTTTACAGGAGATGGAACAAAGCATCTTGATGAGCACTTAATATATGTGGATGAAGTTTGTGGATTATTTAAGCTTGCAGGTATACCCGATGATGTTGCTAAGAAGAAGGTCTTCCCTCTATCTTTGAAGGGAGACACATTGATATGGTATAGGCTATGTGATGATATGAGATCATGGGACTATAAAAGATTGAAGCTGGAATTTCATCAAAAGTATTACCCTATGCATCTTGTTCATCGTGATCACAATTATATATATAATTTCTTGCCTCGCAAAGGAGAAAGCATCGCTCAAGCTTGGGGGAGGATTAAATCAATATTATGCCCCAATCATGAGCTCTCAAGAGAAATAATTATGCAAAGTTTCTATGCTTGGCTTTCTGAAAACACTCGCACCATGCTCGATACTTCTTGTGCTGACTCTTTTATGATGAAGACTATTGAATTCAGATGGAATTTATTGGATAGAATTAAACGCAACTCTGAAGATTGGGACCTCGATGAAGGTAAGGAGTCAGGTATGACACCTAAGTTTGATTGTGTTAAATCTTTTATTGATACTGATATTTTCCGTAAGTTTAGCACTAAATATGGACTTGACTCTGAGATAGTAGCTTGTTTCTATGAATCTTTTGCCACTTATGTTGATCTCCCTAAGGAGAAGTGGTTTAAATATCATCCTCCCATAAAGTAAGAGTAGCTGCACCTATTAAAGTTGAAGAAAAGAATGTCACTTATAATGATCCTATTGTTCCTACTTCTTATATTGAGAAACCACCTTTCCCTGTTAGAATAAAGGATCATGCTAAAGCTTCAACTGTTGTTCGTAAAAGCAATATTAGAACT
Source organism: Triticum dicoccoides (assembly GCF_002162155.2). Taxonomy (NCBI): domain Eukaryota; kingdom Viridiplantae; phylum Streptophyta; class Magnoliopsida; order Poales; family Poaceae; genus Triticum; species Triticum dicoccoides. Next base: position 71,852,177 of record NC_041384.1, on the reverse strand, counting down.
TATACACCTCCTGAGCAAGTTAAAGTAGAACCTAATATTGCTATTGTTAAAGATCTCTTGTCTGATAATATTGATGGCATGTTATTCAGTTCCTAGGTGAAACCGCTAGAATTGCTAAACCTTGTGATAAAGATAAACATAGACCTGTGGTAGGCGTGCCTGTTATTTCTGTTAAAATAGGAGATCATTGTTATCATGGCTTATGTGATATGGGTGCTAGTGCTAGTGTTATACCTCATGACTTATACAAATAAATTAAGAATGAAATTGCACCTGTTGAGTTAGAAGATATTGATGTCACTATTAAACTTGCTAATAGAGATACTATTGCACCAATTGGAATTGTTAGAGATGTTGAAGTCTTGTGTGGGAAAACTAAATATCCTGCTGATTTTCTTGTTCTTACTTCTCCGCAAGATAGCTTTTGTCCAATTATATTTGGCAGACCTTTCTTAAACACTGTCAATGCTACCATAGACTGCACTAAGAATATTGTTACTGTTTGTTTGGATGATATGGTTCATGAGTTTAATTTCTCTAAATTTAGTAAACAACATTTGAGGAAGAATTACCTAGTAAGGATGAAATTATTGGTCTTGCTTCTATTGCCGTACCTCCTAGTGATCCTTTAGAACATTATTTGCTAGACCATGAAAATGATATGTTCATGAATGAAAGAAGGGAAATAGATGAAGTATTCTTTAAACAGGAACCTATTCTGCATCACAACTTGCTTGTTGAAATTTTAGGGGATCCTCCTCCACCCAAGGGTGATCCCGTGTTTGAGCTTAAACCGTTGCCTGATAATCTTAAATATGCTTATCTTGATGAAAAGAAGATATATCCTGTTATTATTAGTGCTAACCTTTCAGAGCATGAAGAAGAAAGATTATTGAAAACTCTAAAGAAGCATTGTGCTGCTATTGGATATACTCTTGATGATCTTAAGGGCATTAGTCCCACTCTATGTCAACATAAAATAAATTTGGAAGCAGATGCCAAACCAGTTCGTGATCCTCAACGACATTTGAATCCTAAAATGAAGGAAGTGGTAAGAAAAGAAATACTAAAGCTTCTGGAGGCAGGTATAATCTACCCCGTTGCTGATAGTGAGTGGGTAAGTCCTGTCCATTGTGTCCCTAAGAAGGGAGGTATTACTGTTGTTCCTAATGATAAAGATGAATTGATTCCATAAAGAATTATCACAGGTTATAGGATGGTAATTGATTTCCGCAAAATAAATAAAGCTACTAAGAAAGACCATTACCCCTTACCTTTTATTGATCAAATGCTTGAAAGATTATGCAAACATACACACTATTGCTTTCTAGATGGTTATTCTGGTTTCTCTCAAATATCTGTGTCGGCTAGAGATCAATCAAAGACTACTTTTACATGCCCTTTTGGTACTTTTGCTTATAGACGTATTCCTTTTGGTTTATGTAATGCACCTGCTACCTTTCAAAGATGCATGATGGCTATATTCTCTGACTTTTGTGAAAAGATTTGTGAGGTTTTCATGGACGACTTTTCCGTCTATGGTTCCTCTTTTGATGATTGCTTGAGCAATCTTGATCGAGTTTTGCAGACATGTGAAGAAACTAATCTTGTCTTGAATTGGGAAAAGTTCCACTTTATGGTTAGTGAAGGTATTGTCTTGGGGCACAAAGTTTCTGAAAGAGGTATTGAAGTTGATAAAGCCAAGGTTGATGCTATTGAAAAGATGCCATGTCCCAGGGACATCAAAGGGATAAGAAGTTTCCTTGGTCACGCCAGATTTTATAGGAGGTTCATAAAGGACTTCTCAAAAATTTCTCAGCCTCTGACTAATTTATTGCAAAAAGGTATACCATTTGTCTTTGATGATGATTGTGTAGAAGCATTCGAAATACTTAAGAAAGCATTAGTCTCTGCACCTGTTGTTCAGCCACCTGATTGGAACCTACCCTTTGAAATTATGTGTGATGCTAGTGATTATGTTGTAGGTGCTATTCTAGGGCAAAGAGTTGACAAGAAATTAAATGTTATTCATTATGCTAGTAAGACTCTAGACAATGCTCAAAGAAACTATGCTACTACTGAAAAAGAGCTTTTAGCAGTTGTATTTGCTTGTGATAAGTCCAGATCTTATATTGTTGATTCTAAAGTAACTATTCAAACAGATCATGCTGCTATTAAATATCTTATGGAAAAGAAAGATGCTAAGCCTAGAATTATTAGATGGGTTCTCTTGCTACAAGAATTTGATTTGCATATTGTTGATAGAAAGGGAGCTGAGAACCCCGTTGCAGCCAACTTGTCTAGGTTAGAAAATATCCTTGATGACCCACTACCTATTAATGATAGCTTTCCTGATGAACAATTAAATGTTATAAGTACTTCTCGTAGTACTCCATGGTATGCTGATTATGCTAATTATATTGTTGCTAAGTTTATACCACCTAGCTTCACATACCAACAAAAGAAAAAGTTTTTCTATGATTTAAGACATTACTTTTGGGATGACCCACATCTTTATAGAGAAGGGGTAGATGGTGTTATTAGACGTTGTGTACCTGAGCATGAACAGGAACAGATCCTATGCAAGTGTCATTCCGAGTCTTATGGAGGACACCACACTGGAGATAGAACTGCACATAAGGTATTGCAATCTGGTTTTTATTGGCCTACTCACTTCAAGGATGCTCGTAAGTTTGTCTTGTCTTGTTATGAATGTCAAAGAATTGGTAATATTAGTAGACGTAAAGAAATGCCTATGAATTATTCACTTGTTATTGAACCATTTGACGTTTGGGGCTTTGATTATATGGGACCTTTTTCCCGCCTCTAATGGATACACACATATTCTAGTTGCTGTTGATTACGTTACTAAGTGGGTAGAAGCTATTCCAACTAGTAGTGCTGATCATAACACTTCTATTAAAATGCTTAAAGAAGTTATTTTCCCGAGGTTTGGAGTCCCTAGATATTTAATGACTGATGGTGGTTCACACTTTATTCATGGTGCTTTTCGTAAAATGCTTGCTAAATATGATGTTAATCATAGAATTGCATCTCCTTATCACCCACAGTCTAGTGGTCAAGTAGAGTTGAGCAATAGAGAGCTCAAATTAATTTTGCAAAAGACTGTTAATAGGTCTAGAAAGAATTGGTCTAAGAAACTTGATGATGCGTTATGGGCTTATAGAACTGCATACAAAAATCCTATGGGTATGTCTCCGTATAAAATGGTATATGGAAAAGCATGTCACTTACCTCTCGAACTAGAACATAAGGCATATTGGGCTATTAAAGAGCTTAACTATGATTTTAAACTTGCCGGTGAAAAGAGGTTATTTGATATTAGCTCACTTGATGAATGGAGAACCCAAGCTTATGAAAATGCCAAGTTGTTTAAAGAAAAAGTTAAAAGATGGCATGACAAAAGAATACAAAAGCGTGAGTTTAATGTAGGTGATTATGTATTGCTATACAACTCTCGTTTAAGATTTTTTACAGGGAAACTTCTCTCTAAATGGGAAGGCACCTATGTTATCGAAGAGGTCTATCGTTCGGGTGCCATAAAAATCAACAACTTGAGGGCACAAATCCGAAGGTGGTAAACGGTCAATATATCAAACATTATATCTAAGGTAATCCCATAAATGTTGAAACCAATATTATTGAAATCGTAACCCCGGAGGAATACATAAGAGACACTTTCCGGAACGTTTTAGACTCCGAAAAGGAATAGGTATGTGGTACGGTAAGTAAATCGACTCCAAAACAAGGTTTAAGGCAATATTTCTCTGTTTTGGAATATGTAGAAAAATAGACAAATAAGTAGCAGTCCGGGAAGGACACGAGGGCCCCACGAGGGTGGTGGGCGTGCCCTACCCCCCTGGGCGCGCCCCCTACCTCGTGAGCACCTCGTGTGCCTTCCGGACTCCGTTTTCTTGCACATTACGTATTTTGGTCGGTAAAAATGCAATATATATTCTCCCGAAGTTTTTGAGTCCCGTATCACGCAAAAATCTCCTATCTTTGTCTCGAGCTGTCCCGTTGCAGATTAAATCAACATGTCTTCCCAGGATTCGGAAGGAGAAAGCTATGTGGATGATTACTTAGCAAATCCAAAGGTCTATGGAGATGTGGAACATAATGGATGGACCACAGAGGAAGAAGAGGACTATGAACCCAAGGGGAAGGAGGAGACGAGCTCAGATGAAGATGAAGCACCATTACCTCAACCTCGGGACATGCACGTGGAGTTCAAAAAGTCAAGTCTCCCTGATAGGGTAAAGAAACCCAAGTTCGAGTTTATCCCTTTTCGTCTTTTGCAGGAAAATAAGCTGGACCTATGCAAAAAGATATTAACCCTGGAGTGGGAAATTGATGATCTGAGGGATCAAAATGCCGTCCTCAAGCGCAAATTAAGGGAGAAGACTAAGCCATCAACTAAGCCAACATCACCACCACCTTCTTCACCAACCAAGGAGACATAATCACATGGGTATGGGCACTCCCATGGCAACTGCCAAGCTTGGGGGAGGTGCCCCAGTATCGTATCACAATCACAACTCCTATCTTTACCGTTTTTCTTAGTTCGATCCTATTAGTAGTATCTTGATCTAGTAGAATAAAGTTTATGGCATGATCTAGTTTTGAGTTTTTCTTTATGATCTCTCTATGTAATCGAGTCCGTGAGCTATATATAATAAAGATTAGTGTTGAATCAAGGGCTTGATTATTTTGCCATGATCTTGGGTGAATAAAAGAAAAGAGAAAAAGAATAAAAAGAAACAAAAAGTTCATATTGATCTTATTGAGAGTAATGACTTCACATAGAAAAAGTATGATGATTAAAAGTTGTTGGGAGTTGGCAGACATAGCTTTGGTCATTGTTGCAATTAATAGGAAGTAATAAGGAAAGAGAGGTTTCACATATAGATATATTATCATTGACATCTTTTATGATTGGGAGCACTCATTAAAATATGACATGCTAAAGAGTTGATGTTGGACAAGGAAGACGACGTAGTGAGTCATGTCTTTCTTATATCTGAGATAAAGTATGTTGTCATGGATCCTCTAACTCGTTGAGCTTGCCTTTCCCCCTCATGCTAGCCAAATTCTCAGCACCAAGTAGAAATACTACTTATGCTTCCAAATATCCTTAAACCAGTTTTGCCATGAGAGTCCACCATATCTACCTATGGATTGAGTAAGCTCCTTCAAGTAAGTTGTCATCGGTGCAAAGCAATAAAAATTGCTCTAAATATGTATGATTGATTGGTGTGGGAGAAATAAGCTTTATACGATCTTGTGATGTGAAAGTAATAAAAGCGACGAACTGTACAATAAAGGTTCATATCACAAGGGGCAATATAAAGTGACATTCTTTCACATTGAGATTTTATATATCCAACCATAAAAGCGCATGGCAACCTCTGCTTCCCTCTGCGAAGCACCTATCCTTTATTATTACCTTCTACCTTATGCAAGAATCATGGTGATCTTCACCTTTTCTTTTTCATTTTATCCTTTGGCAAGCTCAGCATGTTGGAAAGAACATGATATATATATATATCTAATTGGATGTAGGGGAGCATGAACCATTATTGTTGACATTACCCTTGAGGTAAAAGGTTGTGGGGCAAAACTATAAGCCCCTATCTTTCTCTGTGTCCGATTAAAACTCCGTAACCACAAGTATCGCGTGAGTGTTAGCAATTATGGAGGAATAAATGATAGTTGAGTATGTGGACTTGCTTTTTAGGTCTGACATAGACTCTTTCCGATGTTATGATAAATTGCAATTGCTTCAATGACTGAGATTATAGTGTGACAGAGCCCAATAAGGTTTATGATTTATACTTTTGCATTGTAAATAGATCATCACTTGAACATAAGTAATCATATGACAAAATCTATATATGTTGCTGTTATGAGAATAATCATGATGCCTTCATGTCCGTATTTTATTTTTATCGACGCCTCTACCTCTAAACATGAGGACTTATTTATTGTTATCGGCTTTTCGTTTGAGGACAAGCGAGGTTTAAGCTTGGGGGAGTTGATACGTCCATTCTGCATCATGCTTTTATATCGATATTTATCGCATTATGGACTATTATTTCACTTTATGTCACAATACTTATGGATATTCTCTTATTTTACAAGGTTTATATAAAGAGGGAGAATGCCGGTAGCTGGAATTCTGGTCTGGAAAAGGAGAAAATATTAGAGACCTATTCCGCGCAACTCCAAAAGTCCTGAAACTCCATGGAATGTCTTAAAAGAAATAAAGAAAAATCCACGCCAAAGATGAAGGCCAGGGGGCCCACACCCTTCTCACGAGGGTGGGGCGCCCGCCCCCCTAGGGCGCGCCCTCTACCTCATGGGCCCCCTGGTGGCTCTCTGATGCCCATCTTCTCCTATATGAGGTCTTTCGATGAGAAAAAAATAAGAAGGAACTTTTCGGGACGAGACTCAGCCGCCACGAGGCGGAACCTTGGCGGATCCAATCTAGAGCTCCGGCAGAGCTGTTCTGCCAGGGAAACTTCCCTTATGGGAGGGGGAAATCATCACCATCGTCATCACCAACGCTACTCTCATCGGGAGAGGGCAATCTCCATCAACATCTTCACCAGCACCATCTCATCTCCAAACCCTAGTTCATCTCTTGTATCCAATTCTTGTCTCAAAGTCCGGGATTGGTGCTAGTAGGTTGCTACTAGTGTTGATTACTCCTTGTAGTTGATGCTAGTTGGTTTATTTAGTGGAAGATCATATGTTCAGATCCTATATGCATATTATTACCCCTCTGATTATGAACATGAATATGCTTTGTGAGTAATTATGTTCGTTCCTGAGGACAAGGGAGAAGTCTTGCTATGAGTAGTCATGTGAATTTGGTATTCGTTTGATATTTTGATAAGATGTATGTTGTCTAGCCTCTAGTGGTGTTATGTGAACATCGACTACATAACACTTCACCATTATTTGGGCCTAGAGGAAGGCATTGGGAAGTAATAAGTAGATGATGGGTTGTAGAGTGACAGAAGCTTAAACCCTAGATTATGCATTGCTTCGTAAGGGGCTGATTTGGATCCATATGTTTCATGCTATGGTTAGGTTTACCTTTGTAACGCCCTCGATGCGGCTATATCTCCCACGTGTCGAAGCACGATTTAGAGGCATAACCGCATTGAAAGCAATGTCGCAAGTGAGGTAATCTTCACACAACCCATGTAATACATAAGGGAAAGGGGTACATAGCTGGCTTACAATCGCCACTTCACACAATTACATGAATAAAGCATTACAACATCCAAATACAATCAAGGTCCGACTACGGAACCAAAATAAAAGAAGAACCCCAAATGCGACAAAGGTCACCGATCGACCCCAACTGGGCTCCACTACTGATCAACTAGAACGAAGCAACACAAAGGACAAGATCTTCATCGAGCTCCTCCTGAGCTGGGTTGCGTCATCTGCACGGACTCATCGGCACCTGCAAACTGGTTTTGGAAGTATCTGTGAGCCACAGTGACTCAGCAATCTCGCACCCTCGCGATCAAGACTATTTAAGCTTATGGGTAAGGTAAAGGTATGAGGTGGAGCTGCAGCAAGCGACTAGCATATATGGTGGCTAACATACGCAAATGAGAGCGAGAAGAGGAAGCAAAGCACGGTCGATAAAAGTATGATCAAGAAGTGATCCTAAAACAACCTATGTCAAGCATAACTCCAACATCGTGTTCACTTCCCGGACTCCACCGGAAAGAGACCATCATGGTTACCCACGCAGTTGATATATTTAAAAAGAGTTAAGGTTCAAGTTATCTACAACTGGACATTAAAAAATTCCCATCTGCCCATAACCGCGGGCACGACTTTCGGAAGTTCAAATCCCTGCAGGGGTGTCCCAACTTAGCCCATGACAAGCTCTCACGGTCAACGAAGGAATAGACCTCCTCCCGAGACATTCCGATCAGACTCGGTATCCCGGTTCTTCAAGACATCCTCGACAATGGTAAAACAAGTCTAGCAAGACCACCCGATGCGCCGACATCCCGATAGGAGCTGCACATATCTCATTCTCAGGGCACACCGGATAAGCGTACGGGAGCCAACGTAACCCAAGTTGCCAAGGGACGGCCCCGCACGGTGCTCTTGGTTGGACCAACACTTAGACAAGCACTGGCCCAGGGGGGTTAAAATAAGATAACCCTCGGGATGCGCGACTCCCAAGGGAAAAAGGCTAGGTGGCGAATGGTAAAACCAAGGTTGGGCCTTGCTGGAGGTGTTTTATTCAAAGCGAACTGTCAAGGGGTTCCCATTATAACCCAACCGCGTGAGGAACGCAAAATCCGGGAACATAACACCGATGCGACGGAAACTAGGGCGGTAAGAGTGGAACAAAACACCAGGCATAAGGCCGAGCCTTCCACCCTTTACCAAGTATATAGATGCATTAATTAAATAAGATATATTATGATATCCCAACAAGTAAACATGTTCCAACAAGGAACAAACTTCAATCTTCACCTGCTACTAACAACGCTATAAGAGGGGCTGAGCAAAGTGGTAACATAGCCAAACAACGGTTTGCTAGGACAAGGTGGGTTAGAGGCTTGGTTCAACAATATAGGTGGCATGATAAGAAAATGGTAGGTATCGCTGCATAGGCATAGCAAAAGAGCGAGCATCCAGCAAGCAAAGATAGAAGTGATTTCGAGGGTATGATCATCTTGCCTGAAATCCCGCAAGGAAGAAGAACGAGTCCATGAAGAAGACAAACGGACGTTGAGAACGGGTCCTCACAAACGTGACGTTACCGGAACCAACCCGAAGAAGCAAACACCGGAAAGAAGCACACAACAGAGTAAACAACCAACACATGAACATGGTATGATATGCGAGATGCGGTATGCGATGCATATGCATGATTTGCAAAGGAATGAATGAACCTGGCCTCAACTTGGAAATCCAAGTGTGCCACTGGAAAGATGATATGAAATCGCTTGAAAACGATAAAAAGAACGCCGGGATCGGAGTTACGGTTTGGAAATGGCAAGCAATTCAAATATGACCACGTTCTGCGATTAACAGCAAGTAGCCATCTAAATACAACAAGATGAACATGCTACAACACCCAAACATGGCAACAAAATACATGGCAGGGATCCACTCATAATGCTTAACAAAAGATGAACACTGAGCTACGGCCAATTCATCCATTAACAGGTTCAAACAAGCATGGCAAAAGTGCAAATGGTAAACAGATCTGAGACTTAGTGAAATTAACACTTGTCTGGAATTTCAGATCAGGTAGCACACTTTGAAGCATGAAAACTAGATGCTACAGGAACTGAACATGGCAAAGTAAAGCATGGCATGGAGCTACTCAAAGAGCTTAACAAAAGTCCCTTAGTGACCTTGAGCCAAAAGGGATCAGAAAATGCATTTGTAAGCATGTGAACATGGCAAAAACATAATCAGTTCTCAGACTTGGTGAAAAACTAGAGCATGCTGAAACAGACATCAAGTAGGCATGTTTACGAGCTCGATGCACTCACTACGGAGCAAGTCATGACAAGCTTAGCATACACCCATCAAGAATACACATTATCCAAGCTAGACATGGCAAGAACAATAGCATAGCATGCACGGATCAACTACAACATCATTGGCAAAATCGCTAACAAGTAGACAATCTGCCTAGATTCACGAAATAACAAAAGTAGAGCTCGATTGACTCAAGCTAGGGTGCTCCATAATTGCAAACAAAGGCATGGATGGATAGAGTACTACAAGATTAACAAAACATCCTTACTGATCATCCTCAAAAGAGGCACGGATCACTAGGAAACAACATGAACATATGGCATCATGAGAAAAATAGATCAAGGACTTAGTGGAAATGCTAAGTCCCTAAACTCAGCATTAACAAGTGCCTCACTTTGCAAGCTTGTGCTAGTCACCACACACATCACAAAAATACATGGGTTGCACCTCTGGAAATATGGAAAAACCCTTAACAAAACATATGTAGAGCTCAAGGGAATAACATGCACACAATAATCATGGCAAAAATGACAAATAACTAAATGGAGCAGCAGATCTGACAATTAACTCAAGTAGCACTCTTCTAACAGCATTTCGGGCATCAAGATAAACACAAATGAAAATGATATAATGGAATGAAATGACGTGCTCTCTGAGATGAACATTTTGATATGCTATATGGATGAATCGGAGTTATGGATGCAAAGTTACGAGGCAATGAACATGGGCACATGAATCTGGGAATTTCGGGGTCTTAGTGGAAATATTACCCTCGCAAAAAAATACAACGGGCCGGGGAAGTGGGCCGGTGGAGACAGATCTGGGCCGCAAGGAGGGAGATGCTGGGCCATGGTGAGGTCGACCCAGGAGGAAGTCAACGGCGCCGCGAGGGGACGGCTGGATCGGGCTCCTCCCGATCCATGGCGATGGCGGCGAGGGAGGACTCCAGCAGGGTGTGGCGAGGCCCGCGGTGGCCGGTGAAGGCGTTCACCGGCTGCAGAGAAGGCCGGAGCAGCGGGGCGAACACGGGCGAGCTCGGACGACGGGCTTCGGTGGCGCTCGCGCGGAAGCCGAGTTCGGTAGGAGGCGCGCGGTGGTGTATGAGCTTGACGGCAGCGGCGACTCGCCGGAGAAGGACGAGAAGCGGCGCGGCGGTGCTGACCGGCGAACGGGGCGGCGGAGCACGACGTCTCCTGCGAGAGGCGCGACGACAAGTGCGGGCATGCGCCTGCGGGCGACGGCGGCGGCAACCGGGCCCGTGCGGGCCGTATCTGGGCTCCGCGGGCCGCACGGTGGTGGGAGGCGGCGGTGACAAGTGTCGGCTCCTGAGTGGAGGAGAGGGGCGGCGCAGCTGATGTGTCGACCGGCGATTGGCCGGGATGAGGTGGCGACCGAGCGTACATGTCCGGCGCGGCATGGAGATGCGTCCGGGCACGAGGAGAAGGATTTTAGGGTTTCATCCGCGAATTTGGAGGAGGGGGTCTTTATATAGAGGTAGATGGAGCTAGGAGATTCCAAATGAGGTGCGGTTTTTGGCCACGCGATCGTGATCGAACGACCAAGATGATGGAGAGGGTTTAGGTGGGTTTTGGGCCAAAATGGAAGGGTGTTGGGCTGCAACACACACGAGGCCTTTTCAGTCCCGCGGTTAACCGTTGGAGTATCAAACGAAGTCCAAATGGTACAAAACTTGACAGGCGGTCTACCGGTAGTAAACCAAGGCCGCTTGGCAAGTCTCGGTCCAATCCGGAAATGTTTAATCCCCACACACGAGAAGAAGGTAGAAATGACCACCGGAGGAGAACGGAGCGCCGGAATGCAAAACGGACAACGGGGAAAAAGCTTGGATGCATGAAACGAACACGTATGCAAATGAAATGCACATGATGACATGATATGCAATGCATGACACGCAAGCAATGACAAGGCAACAATAGCGAATAACTGGGGGACACCTGACACAACGGTCTTGGGGTGTTACAACACTCCACCACTACGAGAGGATCTCGTCCCGAGATCTAGAATGGCACCGGAGGAACAACGGAAGAGAAAAGAGGAGAGGTAAAACTAAGTTGCTCCTTTAACAAACGAGTGAAACCAAAGAACCTTGAAAAGGTTAAGCCATTTCGAGAAAAGAATACAACGGAGATGAACGAAGTTGAAAACACCCCGTTAGGAAAGAGGAACAAGGAAGAACAAATTTGGAAAGCACTCCGGTTGAAACGGAAGTCAAAAACTTGATAAAATGAAAAGAACTTGAGCAAAAGGGCACAACACTTCGGTTAGATGGATAAGCACAGGAAAGAACATGATCTTTGATGAAGCAAGATGATGGTTGAAGAAAGCAACAACACAATGCCTCCGGAACGAAAGAATAGAAGTTGTATCGACGGAACAAAAGAACGGAGAAGAAAACAACATCTTCTACCTCCAATGAGCTTGAAAAGCATCTTAAAGAGAAGGGTCACACGGAGTTGTTGGAACAATCCACAACGAAAAGAATAAACTTGATATGGTCTTATGGAAAACATCTCAAAACTGAGGTGAAATTCTGCCACTAACGGGAAAAAGAATTGGGTTGATAAGAACGAGGGGACGAGAAAGTATATCGCACCGGAAAGGATAAATGAAGAACTTGGATCATTTATAAGCACCATAATAACAACCATCCTTAGGGAAGGCTTAAGGTGAAATATAACCCAAGATAACTCCAATGACGAGATTGATGGATTTGAAATATCTCATTCATGACAACATGTGAATCAAGAAACATGAATTCAAATTATCAAGAATGACATAATACCATCTCCAATGATACGGAAGAAAGAATTGCACTCCGGATTGCAAGATGAGAATGCTTGAGCTCCTTAGAAAAGAATCTCAATGAACACTTCGAGAAGGAATATAAATCCTTGATGAACCATCATGTAGAACCTTCATGGGAACTCCGGAAATAAAAGAATGGTCAAACGAAAGGAAAGAGAAGTTGAAAACACAAGTTGAATCCTTGTAATGATTTAGATGAATCTCCATGGTGATATAATTGAAATAGCTTGGAGCTCCGGAAAAGAAAGATGAGCACTTGAAACCAAGAATAAGAATTACATTATGCTTAACCTTCACCAATTAAAATTGATGACAAGCAATGTAATTGGCATACTACTTATTCTCGTAGAAAGGATTAAGATAGATATAGCGTCAATTTTGAAAGGTCTTCCATGAACCACCGGTCGGGTTGAAACAACGAATAAATTGATATGATGAATGAAGGAAGACAAAATCTTGGAAGAACCACCGTAAAAATTGAAAATGAACGAAGAGAAGATAAAGAAACACCGGGAAAAATTAGCAAATGAATGAAGATGCTCGAGAGAATCTAGATACATGAGAACAAAGGGATCACGAACTGATTAGAGATCACTTGAACGAAGCACAAGTAAGATTTGGAGAACCATAGCTAAAAGCCGAGAATGAATAAATCTCAGATGATGGGCTCCGGATAATCAAACTAAACATACTCTGAATTACCCCGAATGGGTGAAAAGAATTCTCACAATCAAAAACAATTATGAGAGGATGGCAACAAGCTAGCACCATGAATCTTGGAGAGAATGGAGCAAGATATGGAGGAGAATTCTTCTTCGGTCTTCAAATCTGAGAATGACGACGAGAAACACCACCATGAATTATTTAGACACTCCGGAATGAAGAATGGAAAGGTTGAGCCAACGATGAAAAGAATTTAACCGATCTTGGAGAAGGACATTTGACTGATGACAATTCATTCTTACGTCAAACTTCGAAAAGCAATTTGAGGATAGCTTCGGGAAAATAAGAAGAGTCAGGTAAGATCCTGGAAAAAGACCTGTGGGTTAGGGCCCACTGAAAAGAAACACCGTTGAACTGATTGCTTGAAAGGAGAGATTACACCGGTTGACTTAAATGGTTTGAAAGAGAGAACATCCTCGAAAGATCTTGAACGAATGCAGAGTGGAAACACGAGTCTTCGAGATATCTTGAGCACTCCGGAACAATTGAATAGTGAGAAGTGAATGATTAAGGATTGCATCGGCATGAGAAAACATTGAAAACGAGGAAAAGATATGATCAATAAAGCTTGAATTGAAACCACTATAGATGAATAGAATGAAGAATGACGAACTTGAAGCTCCGTTAGGATCTTCATGAGAATCACCGGATAACAATATTGACGGAAAAGGATGGAGAGACTTCACAAGAATAAAAGGATACTTGAATAAGAAGTTCGAGTCCTCGAAGAAAAAGGGTGGGTGGGCGGGAAAAACAAAGGCAACTTGGAGACGGATGAAACAAACACCGTTGAGAAGAAGTGATAATAGATCGTGCGAATGTTGAAGTGATCAGATCCACTTGAGGAGAGACACACCGGTTAAAAGGGATTGACAAAAACAATCTTGATGATCAAGAAGGATTAGTATTCACATAGGAGTATGAGAACACCGCTTAGGGAAGGTATGGAATCAACATTTGACTTCGAAGCAACTCGAATACCACAACTCAAAACAAAACAAAGGATTGGCTTGCGGAATAAGCCGGAATAAACATATGATAGAGATTTCATCCGAAGTTTTCGTGGTGGGGCCTACACGGGCTCGATCGTACATCACCATCATGTACAAGGCAGTGCACATGACATACGAAGCGTCCCCGAGTCGGCATAGCCAAGGACTCTTTAAGACACAACGAGACCACTGTAAAATCGATCGTGAATAGGCAGACCACTAGACGTCGAACCCCAATTTCATATCATACATCTATCGGAGAGATATCCTAAGAGCTACTTGATTTCCCACCTATGAAACTCCCGAACCTTTCCGGTTATGCAATCAGGTGTTGGGGATACAGGGGAAGCATAATATCTCACCCAAATCTAGCAAATCCTACATCCAGCTGTGTCCATCCTTCAACACATAACCGAGAAAAAACTTCAGAAACCATCTATCTCAACCTTTGAAAAGCATTCGTTATACAAGTTATGGCGATACTCCTGAACTCCCGCCCCAGTACTGGGTGGCGTCGAGGTTATCTCACCAACGAACTGCATAAAAGAGATTTTCGATGTCAGCGTAATAAATTTAGGTATTCCAGAACTGCAATGATAAAATTATGACGACAACACCTTAGAGCTCAACTCCCCGGGACACTTCCACAAAACCCCTGACAGGAGGCACCAAGACAATGTTCTCGTCATAAAACCATCAGAACGATTCCAAGATACCCGCGTGATCCTAAAATTTTTTTAGTGAAATTTGAGAAGAGAAGAGTCAAAACTCTACATCAGGATGCCTTACCAGAGCGATGAGGAGACTGGGAAGTAAAAAGAATTCCTAAACTCTCCGATATATAATTCCTAAATGACTCAAAACATTTTTCTAGACACAACTCGGCAGCTAAAACCGATCAAGCAGTGGGGCTCCTAAGGTCGGGGAAGGCTCTGATACCAACTAGTAACGCCCTCGATGCGGCTATATCTCCCACGTGTCGAAGCACGACTTAGAGGCATAACCGCATTGAAAGCAATGTCGCAAGTGAGGTAATCTTCACACAACCCATGTAATACATAAGGGAAAGGGGTACATAGTCGGCTTACAATCGCCACTTCACACAATTACATGAATAAAACATTACAACATCCAAATACAATCAAGGTCCGACTACGGAACCAAAATAAAAGAAGAACCCCAAATGCGACAAAGGTCCTCGATCGACCCCAACTGGGCTCCACTACTGATCAACTAGGACGAAGCAACACAAAGGACAAGATCTTCATCGAGCTCCTCCTGAGCTGGGTTGTGTCATCTGCACGGACTCATCGGCACCTGCAAACTGGTTTTGGAAGTATCTGTGAGCCACAGGGACTCAGCAATCTCGCACCCTCGCGATCAAGACTATTTAAGCTTATGGGTAAGGTAAAGGTATGAGGTGGAGCTGCAGCAAGCGACTAGCATATATGGTGGCTAACATACGCAAATGAGAGCGAGAAGAGGAAGCAAAGCACGGTCGATAAAAGTATGATCAAGAAGTGATCCTAAAACAACCTACGTCAATCATAACTCCAACACCGTGTTCACTTCCCGGACTCCGCCGGAAAGAGACCATCACGGTTACACACGCAGTTGCTATATTTAAAAAGAGTTAAGGTTCAAGTTATCTACAACCGGACATTAACAAATTCCCATCTGCCCATAACCGCGGGCACGGCTTTCGAAAGTTCAAATCCCTGCAGGGGTGTCCCAACTTAACCCATGACAAGCTCTCACGGTCAACGAAGGAATAGACCTCCTCCCGAGACATTCCGATCAGACTCGGTATCCCGGTTCTTCAAGACATCCTCGACAATGGTAAAACAAGTCCAGCAAGACCACCCGATGCGCCGACATCCCGATAGGAGCTGCACATATCTCGTTCTTAGGGCACACCAAATAAGCTAAGCGTACGGGAGCCAACGTAACCCAAGTTGCCAAGGGACGGCCCCGCACGGTGCTCTGGGTTGGACCAACACTTAGACAAGCACTGGCCCGGGCGGGTTAAAATAAGATGACCCTCGGGATGCACGACTCCCAAGGGAAAAAGGCTAGGTGGCGAATGGTAAAACCAAGGTTGGGCCTTGCTGGAGGAGTTTTATTCAAAGCGAACTGTCAAGGGGTTCCCATTATAACCCAACCGCGTGAGGAACGCAAAATCCGGGAACGTAACACCGATATGACGGAAACTAGGGCGGTAAGAGTGGAACAAAACACCAGGCATAAGGCCAAGCCTTCCACCCTTTACCAAGTATATAGATGCATTAATTAAATAAGATATATTGTGATATCCCAACAAGTAAACATGTTCCAACAAGGAACAAACTTCAATCTTCACCTGCAAATAACAACGCTATAAGAGGGGCTGAGCAAAGCGGTAACATAGCCAAACAACGGTTTGCTAGGACAAGGTGGGTTAGAGGCTTGGTTCAACAATATAGGTGGCATGATAAGCAAGTGGTAGGTATCGCAGCATAGGCATAGCAAAAGAGCGAGCATCTAGCAAGCAAAGATAGAAGTGATTTCGAGGGTATGATCATATTGCCTGAAATCCCGCAAGGAAGAAGAATGAGTCCATGAAGAAGACAAACGGACGTTGACGAACGGGTCCTCACAAACGTGACGTTACCGGAACCAACCCGAAGAAGCAAACACCGGAAAGAAGCACACAACATAGTAAACAACCAACACATGAACATGGTATGATATGCGAGATGCGGTATGCGATGCATATGCATGATTTGCAAAGGAATGAATGAACCTGGCCTCAACTTGGAAATCCAAGTGTGCCACTGGAAATATGATATGAAATCGCTTGAAAACGATATAAAGAACGCCGGGATCGGAGTTATGGTTTGGAAATGGCAAGCAATTCAAATATGACCACGTTCTGCGATTAATAGCAAGTAGCCATCTAAATGCAACAAGATGAACATGCTACATCACCCAAACATGGCAACAAAATACATGGCAGGGATCCACTCATAATGCTTAACAAAAGATGAACACTGAGCTACGGCCAATTCATCCATTAACAGGTTCAAACAAGCACGGCAAAATTGCAAACGGTAAACAGATCTCAGACTTAGTGAAATTAACACTTGTCTGGAATTTCAGATCAGGTAGCACAATTTGAAGCATGAAAACTAGATGCTACAGGAACTGAAAATGGCAAAGTAAAGCATGGCATGGAGCTACTCAAAGAGCTTAACAAAAGTCCCTTAGTGACCTTGAGCCAAAAGGGATCAGAAAATACATTTGTAAGCATGTGAACATGGCAAAAACATAATCAGTTCTCAGACTTAGTGAAAAACTGGAGCATGCTGAAACAAACATCAAGTAGGCATGGTTACGAGCTTGATGCACTCACTACGGAGCAAGTCATGACAAGCTAAGCATACACCCATCAAGAATACACATTATCCAAGCTAGACATGGCAAGAACAATAGCATAGCATGCACGGATCAACTACAACATCATCGGCAAAATCGCTAACAAGTAGACAATCTGCCTAGATTCACGAAATAGAAAAAGTAGAGCTCGATTGACTCAAGCTAGGGTGCTCCATAATTGCAAACAAAGGCATGGATGGATAGAGTACTACAAGATTAACAAAACATCCTTACTTATCATCCTCAAAAGAGGCACGGATCACTAGGAAACAACATGAACATATGGCATCATGAGAAAAACAGATCAAGGACTTAGTGGAAATGCTAAGTCCCTGAAATCAGCATTAACAAGTGCCTCACTTTGCAAGCTTGTGCTAGTCACCACACACATCACAAAAATACATGGGTTGCACCTATGGAAAGATGGCAAAACCCTTAACAAAACATATGTAGAGCTCAAGGGCATAACATGCACACAATAATCATGGCAAAAATGACAAATAACTAAATGGAGCAACAGATCTGACAATTAACTCAAGTAGCACTCTTCTAATAGCATTTCGGGAATCAAGATGAACTCAAATGAAAATGATGCAATGGAATGAAATGATGTGCTCTCTGAGACGAACATTTTGATATGCTATATGGATGAATCGAAGTTATGGATGCAAAGTTACGAGGCGATGAACATGGGCACATGAATCTGGGAATTTCGGGGTCTTAGTGGAAATATTACCCTCGCAAAAAAATACAACGGGCCGGGGAAGTGGGCCGGCGGAGACAGATCTGGGCCGCAAGGAGGGAGATGCTGGGCCGTGGTGGGGTCGACCCAGGAGGAAGTCAACGGCGCCGCGAGGGGACGGCTGGATCGGGCTCCTCCCGGTCCATGGCGATGGCGGCGGGGGAGGACTCCGGCAGGGTGCGGCGAGGCCCGCGGTGGCCGGTGAAGGTGTTCGCCGGTGGCAGAGAAGGCCGGAGCAGCGGGGCGACCACGGGCGAGCTCGGACGACGGGCTTCGGTGGCGCTCGCGCGGAAGCCGAGTTCGGTGGGAGGCGCGCGGTGGTCTAGGAGCTTGACGGCAGCGGCGGCTCGCTAGAGAAGGACGAGAAGCGGCGCGGCGGCGGGAAGGCACACGGCGGCGCTGACCGGCGACGGCGGCGGCGACCGGGCCTGTGCGGGCCGGATCTGGGCTCCGCGGGCCGCGCGGTGGTGGGAGGCGGCGGTGACAAGTGTCGGCTCCTGAGTGGAGGAGAGGGGCGGCGCAGCTGATGTGTCGACCGGCGATTGGCCAGGATGAGGTAGCGACCGAGCGGACATGTCCGGCGCGGCGTGGAGATGCGTCCGGGCGCGAGGAGAAGGATTTTAGGGTTTCATCCGTGAATTTGGAGGATGGGGTCTTTATATAGAGGTAGAGGGAGCTAGGAGAGTCCAAATGAGGTGCGGTTTTCGGCCACACAATCGTGATCGAACGACCGAGATGATGGAGAGGGTTTAGGTGGGTTTTGGGCCAAAATGGAAGGGTGTTGGGCTGCAACACACACGAGGCCTTTTCGGTCCCTCGGTTAACCGTTGGAGTATCAAACGAAGTCCAAATGGTACGAAACTTGACAGGCGGTCTACCGGTAGTAAACCAAGGCCGCTTGGCAAGTCTCGGTCCGATCCGTAAATGTTTAATCCCCACACACGAGAAGAAGTTAGAAATGACCACCGGAGGAGAATGGAGCGCCGAAAGGCAAAACGGACAACGGGGAAAAAGCTTGGATGCATGAAACAAACACATATGCAAATGAAATGCACATGATGACATGATATGCAATGCATGACACGCAAGCAATGACAAGGCAACAATAGTGAATAACTGGAGGACACCTGGCACCATGGTCTCGGGGCGTTACAACCTTAATACTTTTGTTGTAGTTGCGGATGCTTGCAATAGAGGTTAATAATAAGTGGGATTCTTGTTCTAGTAAGAACAACACCCAAGCACCGGTCCACCCACATATCAAATTATCAAAGTATCGAACACGAATCATATGAACATGATGAAAACTAGCTTGACGATATTCCCATGTGTCCTCGGGAGCGCTTTTCCTATTATAAGAGTTTGTTCCGGCTTGTCCTTTGCTACAAAAGGATTTGGCCACCTTGCTGCACTTTATTTACTTTTGTTACTTGTTTCTCGTTACAATCTATATTATCACAAAACTATCTGTTACCACTTATTTCAGTACTTGCAGAGAATACCTTGCTGAAAACCGCTTATCATTTCCTTTTGCTCCTCGTTGGGTTCGACACTCTTACTTATCGAAAGGACTATGATAGATCCCCTATACTTGTGGGTCATCATTAAACAAAACAACTCTGACTTAAATGAATAACCGATTTGCAATAAACATGATCCAATCATATTCATGCTCAATGCAAACACCAAATAACATTTATTTAGGTTCAACACTAATCCCGAAGGTAGAGGGAGTGTGCGATGGTGATCTTATCAACCTTGAAATCACTTACAACACACAGGGTCACCTATCCTTCTATGGTCATACACCCAATATAAATGGTTTATTGAATCTCTATCATAGTGATACACATATTCATAATATTGAAGCCAAAAGATGCGAAGTTAATAATGATAGTGCAAATTATTTGAGGCACTGCCGTTTAGGTCATATTGGTGTAAATCGCATGAAGAAACTCCATACTAATGGGCTTTTGGAATCACATGGTGCTTGTGAGCCATGCCTAATGGGCAAGATGACTAAGACTCCATTCTCCGGAACAATGGAGCGAGCCACTGACTTATTGGAAATAATACATACCGTTGTATGCGGTCCGATGAGTTTTGAGGCTCACTGCCGGTGTCAAAACCGGCGGATCTCGGGTAGGGGGTCCCGAACTGTGCGTCTAAGGCGGATGGTAAAAGGAGGCAGGAGACACGATGTTTTACCCAGGTTCGGGCCCTCTTGATGGAGGTAAAACCCTACGTCCTGCTTGTTTATTCTTGATAATATGAGTAGTACAAGAGTTGATCTACCACGAGATCGGAGAGGCTAAACCCTAGAAGCTAGCCTATGGTATGATTGTATGTTGTCCTATGGACTAAAACCCTCTGGTTTGTATAGACACCGGAGGGGCTAGGGTTACACAAGGTCGGTTACAAAGGAGGAGATATACATATCCGTATTGCCTAGCTTGCCTTCCACGCCAAGTAGAGTCCCATCCGGACACGGGACGAAGTCTTCAATCTCGTATCTTTATAGTCCAACAGTCCGGCCAGAGGATATAGTCCGGCTGTCCGGAGACCCCCTAATCCAGGACTCCCTCAGTAGCCCCTGAACCAGGCTTCAATGACGATGAGTCCGACGCGCAGTGTTGTCTTCGGCATTGCAAGGCGGGTTCCTCCTCCGAATACACCACATAAGAGTTTGAATACAAGGATAGTGTCCGACCCTGCAAAATAAGTTCCACATACCGCCGTAGAGAGAATAATATTTCCACAAATCTAATCTGCTGACACGTTTGGCAGCATGACATCACGCCACGGCCCGGTAATTATTCGAACCGTTTTTCTTTAACCAGCCCCACGCATAGCGCGAGGCGGTTTCTCGACACGTCTCGTCAAAGCAGAGATCGTGTTCCCCTTATCACGGGATTCTCATCAATACAAACGTGGGTAACCCAACCATGCTTGTCGGTATGACTCCTAGATCTTAGGTAAGTCTCAAACAGCCACGAGGAGGATGCCTGATATTCACCCCCTTTATAAAGGGACAAGGCTTTTTCTTTTTTCCCTCCCGTGCTCAATCGAATCCTCCCCCCGCCTCGAGTTCTAACACCCAAAGCTCAGGTCAGGTGCTTCGGACCTTCAATCATGTTCGGATCCAGCCTTCAAGGCCGGTGGATGCCTTCCTCCGTCACGGAGGAGGACATCAAGAAGTTGAGGGAGGCCAGATATCTGACCGTCGAAATTTCGCATAGGCTGCCCGCCTGAGGGCAGGTCGTCCCTACTCCCGAACCCAACGAGAGCATTGTGTTCGTCTCCCACTTCCTCCGAGGACTAGGCCTCGCTCTGGATCCCTTCGTTAGGGGTCTTATGTTCTATTACGGGCTGGATTTTAACGATCTGGCCCCGGATTCCCTTCTTCACATCTCGTCATTTATTGTCGCCTGTGAGGCCTTCCTCCGCATTACCCCTCACTTCGGTCTGTGGCTCAAGACCTTCGATGTGAAGCTGAAGATGGTTGAGGGGTAGTACGTAGCGTGCGGAGGTGCTCTAATAAGCAAAATTGCTGACGCTCCATGGCCAAAGGGTTCTTTTCCAGAGGTGTCCGGATTGTGGCAACGGGAGTGGTTTTACGTCACAACTCCCCGAAGTGCCAAGTGGGTAGCTGCCCCCACCTTTCGCTCGGGCCCTCCACCACAACTGATGTCATGGATCAGCAGGGAGCTGAGCTGGGGTCCAGCCAAGGACGTGTCAATACTGCAGAGCCGCATTCGAGATCTCTTCGAGGGAGATTTCATTCTGGTTATGGTAATGCAAGTTATGCTAGTTCGTCGAGTCCAGCTATTGGTGTCAAAACCGGCGGATCTCGGGTGGGGGGTCCCGAACTGTGCGTCTAGGATGGATGGTAACAGGAGGCAAGGAACACGATGTTTTACCCAGGTTCGGGCCCTCTTGATGGAGGTAAAACCCTACGTCCTGCTTGATTAATATTGATGATATGGGTACTACAAGAGTAGATCTACCACGAGATCAAGGAGGCTAAACCCTAGAAGCTAGCCTATGGTATGATTGTTGTATGAGGAAGTTGTTCTACGGACTAAAACCCTCCGGTTTATATAGACACCGGAGAGGGTTAGGGTTACACAAAGTCAGTTACAATGGTAGGAGATCCAAATATCCGCATCACCAAGCTTGCCTTCCACGCCAAGGAAAGTCCCATCCAGACACGGGACGAAGTCTTCAATCTTGTATCTTCATAGTCCTGGAGTCCGGCTGAAGGTATTGTTCGGCTACCCGAACACCCCCTAATCCAGGACTCCCTCAGTAGCCCCTGAACCAGGCTTCAATGACGACGAGTCCGGCGCGCAGAATGTCTTCGACATTGCAAGGCGGGTTCCTCCTCCAGATTCTTCATAAAAGTTTGTAAACACCAAGAGTAGTGTCCGGCTCTGCAAAATAAGTTTCCACGTATTGCCACAGAGAGAATAATATTAACACAAATTTAATCTGCTGACGTATTCCGCAGCGTGACATCACACTACGGCCAAGCCTTTATTCGAATCGTTTTCACTTTTCCACCTCAGCGTGTTTGGCGAGGAGGTTTCCTTGGCACGTCTTGTCAAAGCAGAGATCGTGTCCCCCATTTACGGGATTCTCATCAATACGGACATGGGTAACCAAACCGCGCCATTTATCATGGCGCTTGGGAGGCAAGCGAGTTTTACTAGGCTGGTGGGGACGCATAGTCGCATTCGCCCATATAAGGGGATAAGGATCCACCTTTTTACCTACGCCCTCTTCCTCCTTTGCCTATCCATCTTCTGCGCACCCGAGCTCCAGCGCCCAAGCCCGCACTTCCTACCTCAACCTTCTCCAACAATGTCCGGAGCGGGAGGCAAGTGGATGGTCTCCTCTATCACGGAGGGCCATGTCAAAAGGCTAAGGAAGGCCGGATACCTGTCCAAAGACATCGCGCACCGGCTTCCTGAGGAGGGGCAGCTTCTCCCCACCCCAAGGCCCCATGAGAGGGTAGTATTTCTTCCCCACTTCCTCCGCGGACTGGGTTCTCCTCTCCACCCATTTGTCCACGGGCTCATGTTCTACTATGGCCTAGATTTCCATGATCTGGCCCCGAACTTCATCCTCAATATCTCGGCGTTTATCGTCGTGTGCGAGGCTTTCCTCTGCATCTGCCCCCATTTCGGCCTCTAGCTCAAGACCTTCAATGTCAAGCCAAAGGTGGTGCACGGCAACCAGGCGGAGTGCGGAGGTGCCATGGCGGGAAAAATAGCCAACGTCCTATGGCTCGAGGGCTCCTTTGTGGAGACCTTGAAGGGGTGGCAGTAAGGGTGGTTTTACATCACCGAGCCATGCGATCTGAAGTGGATCGCAGCCCCTGAATTCCGATCCGGACCCCCTACGCGGCTCACGTCCTGGAAGGAGACGGGCTTGTCGTGGGGCGATGAAGAAGAGGTGACCGGACTGCAAAAATGCATCCAGTCCTTGGTGAACAAGCAACTCAAGCTTGTCAACATAGTCCAGGTCATGCTCGTCCGCCGGATCCTTCCGTGTCAAGAACATGACTTCAATTAGTGGGAGTTCAACCCGGCGCAGCACCGAACTCTGAGCAGGCTCTTCGACACGACATACGAAGATGTCTGGAAGGGGCTAAACAAAGGCGCCGAGGCTCCCACATCCGCCTCCAAAGACCGCGGATTTAGCTCGCAGCGTCCTTTGACAGGATTGGCAGGCGAAGTCCGGACTGATTAACTGTCCGGCTCCCTTGCCCGAAGACCCAGCCCCTGCTCTCCTAGTGAAGCTGCTGGTTCCGGCACCTTATGTGGGGCCGGAGAAGAAGGGCAAGAATAAGAAGGCCACGGGGACTCGAAAGAGTTCCCGGCATATGGTGGTGTCGGACTCGTCGTCCGATGAGTCCGAGACGCACTCCTCCCGTGAAGACGAGGAGGAGGAAGAAGAGACCTCTCCCCCTCCAGCGGGGGGAGGAAAGAAGAGGAAGGTCGCCCTAGTAGGGGAGGCCGAAGGGTCCAAGAAGAGGAAAACCCCTCCGCCGGACTACGCCCCTGACGCCGACGAGGACGAAGAGGAGTGGCCGGACAGGGCCAAGCCTCCGACGAAATCGTAAGTGTTCGGATACCAGAGTAACTAATGATATTCCTTTTGTTGCACAACGTTCCCTAATGTCGAATATAATCATGCAGCCCGCCCAAGGACGGGCTCGACGAGTCGTCGAGCGGCTCCCTGGATTCATTGGACGTGAATTCAGTTCCGCCCGCTGCCTCCCCCTGTGCTGCGGATGACACTGAAGTGGCGTCGCGACAAGCTCTGGGGCAAGAGGAGGTTGTCCAGGAGGAGCCGCGAGGCGACCTCCCGGACTCTAGGAGTAAAGGGGACAAGTCCCCCCAGGGCTCCAAGTCCGGCTTTAAGCCAGACACCGCGTCAGAATCATCAACGGTTCCGGACCGCGACAGGCGAACTCCTGCCAAGAGGAGCAAGCCTATTGAGCCGGCGTCCTCCGTCCAACTAGAGGCCTCGGACAATCTGCTGGAGGTTCTTAAGGGCACCTCCATCGACGAGGAGCACCGTACCATCATGAGTACGGTGGTCCAGAAGGTTCGGTCTGCCAAAAGCGGACTGACTGAAGCTTGTGCTAGCCTTCTATCAGGCTTCGAGGTAAGTAAAAATATGTAAAAATATTACCGCGTAGACAGTAGCCCCTGATGCTCTATTTGGCGTTCAGAAAGAAAAGCCGAATAGAGGATCTATTAAATATTGCAGGAGTCTAACTAAAAAGGAGTCAATATATGTATGCAGGCTTCGCTGCTGGCCACCGCCGCACTGACTGCGGAGGTGGGTACTGCTTATTGTAGGGGCCACAACTGAGGTGGTGACCCTCAAGCAGGCGCTGTCCGAGGCCGAGAAGAAAGTGGCCACGAAGCGCACAGAGCGGGAGAAATTTGAGGCGTAGGTCGGCGAGGTGCAGCAAGAGCTTTAGGCTCTCATGAAAAAACATGAGAGTTTGGAGCTCGACTCGAAGACGCGAGCGTCCGAGCTTGCTGCGGCCCTTAAAACTGCCGAATCTGCCAAGGCCGAAGCACAGAAGGCCCTCCAGGAATTGGATGCAGTGAAAAAGATAGCGGCGGGTAAGGCATTCTCTATTCAAAGCAGACATACAAAAGTAAACTACTTGTTACTTACCCGAATCCGGAGCTCTCCAGGGGCATTCACAGATCTTCCCCGCGGCGTATCCGATGCCGCCGCATTCTACCGAGCTGAGGAAGGCAGCTCGACGGAGAAGGTATTCTGGTCTCAGTACGCTGAGGCCGGACACCCTGTGCCCTTGAGTGACCAGCTGAAGCAGCTGGTCGAGCTCCACAAGGCGGCCGAACAGGCCCTGAAGGGCTTCATAGTTCGGATGTGGCCTGGAGAGGCCCTGCCTGGGAGCTACTTCGGAGCGGTGCGGCGGCTGGTGGAGGCTTGTCCAAGGCTTGAGGTCATCAAGCGCTCCGTCTGCATTGAAGGTGCCCATAGGGCCCTTGCCCGTGCAAAGGTGCACTGGGGTAAGCTGGACGGTGAGAAGCTTGTGAGGGACGGGCCGCCGCTGGGGAAGGAGCATCGCAAGCCCGAGAACTATTACAAGGATGTTCTGGCTGGTGCCCGCCTTATGGGGGATGAATGTACCAAGGATGTAATTTTTGACTGAACTCGGTCGTGTTATCCTGTGCGCTGAAAACTTGTTCATATGCGCTAAGCAATGCTTGTTGAATTTAAAATATTACTTTCTGTGCGGCCGTTTATCAAAAAATTGAGAGATGGCAAGTCGTCGGCTTCTGCCCCCATGCCACTAGTGCTGGGGTGTTCGGGATAAACCTGAGCGCTCTTTTTCCCATGATTGGGTCCGTCGAGGGAGGCGCTCAGCACAACGAACAAGGCAATCGGACTATAATTCTTGAACACTCTCACTTAGCCATAGAACTCTATAATTTTAAATTTTGGCGAAGCCCCTAGTATTTGGAAGACCGAGTTCGGGGCGCTATCCACACCTTGGCCGGACAAAGTCGGTTCCTCACTCGAAGCGGCATAAGTCTTTAAGGACTCGAAAAACCTCTCGAACAGCGACCGGTCTCTCGCCTCATCATGATAGTCAGTTTTAGCTTTCTCTACTGAGGTGCTCCGCCCAGCTCAACTGGGGCACAATCGCAGTAGTTCTCCTAGTGCTACCTTAGCCGATATAGCGGAACGTAAGGCACCAAAACATAGGAGCCGGGAAAACCCAACTATTGACCCAAATCATGATTCAGAGCCGATGCATATAGTGCTATAAGTTCGGGGTGCCACACTTGTGAAAGTGTACGAACTTCTCACGCCATATTGATGGGTACTGAAGCCCCTGGCGTATTTTGCCGTACCATAGTGTACGGATGCAACATGTTATTAATAAACATATATATAAAAAGAGGATAATGCAAAAAATAGACAAAAAGCTATGCATTTTTTATAGAAAGGCTGCTATGAAAGCGGAACGATACAAATAGTGCGATAAGCAAAAGAAATTGGATTATTTAACATGTCCTGTCCAGGGGCAGGCCGCGGAATTGTATTAAAAAACAGGTATACTGCTCGCAATAGAGACCACCTGGGAGTTCCATAATGCGGCGTGGCTTGTCTGCTTTCCTGGATCTTGCATCGTTTGTGCGGCAGTTGAATTGCCGAACGGGTCGTCCGAAGTATGGAGTCCTGAGAGTAAGAGAGAAAAAAGGAATCCGGCAGCCCCTGGTGCGGTTTAAGCCGTATTTCGGGCGTGCCGTGATAGTGCCCCTTCCCCTGTGCCCATGGTATTTCAAGAGCGTAGTTGTGTACGTGAAGCACTGGTTTCACTATATCGTGAGGGCTAGGCTTGGGGCCGCATTGCTACGCTAGCTCAGAACGTGCCAGGCGGTCTTGTTGTAGGGTACTCCGGGCGCGCTTGACAGTGTCCGGCTTTTTGAAGGCCGAACTGGAGAACTGCCTAGAGAGGCTGCTTTGTACTTCTGCTGCGAGCGCTGCTGTGTGCTCCTCCGTTCGGAGGGAGCGTTCAGTGTTCCCATTGACTGTGATTACTCCTCTAGGGCCTGGCATCTTGAGCTTGAGGTATGCGTAGTGCGGTACCGCGTTGAATTTTGCGAATACGGTTCGCCCGAGCAGTGCGTGATAGCCACTACGGAACGGGACTATGTCGAAGATTAACTCCTCGCTTCGGAAGTTATCCGAAGATCCGAAGACCACTTCCAGTGTGACTGAGCCTGTACAGTTGGCTTCTACACCTGGTATGATGCCTTTAAAGGTCGTTTTGGTGGGCTTGATCCTCGAGGGATCTATGCCCATTTTTCGCACTGTATCCTGGTAAAGAAGGTTCAGGCTGCTACCACCGTCCATGAGGACTCTTGTGAGATGAAATCCGTCAATGATTGGGTCTAGAACCAATGCGGCGAAGCCGCCGTGACGGATGCTAGTGGGGTGGTCCCTTCGATCAAAGGTGATCGGGCAGGAGGACCATGGGTTGAACTTTGGGGCGATTGGCTCCATCGCATATACGTCCCGTAACGCACGCTTCCGCTCCCTCTTGGGGATGTGGGTTGCGTATATCATGTTCACTGTCCGCACTTGCGGGGGAAATCCCTTCTGTCCACTGTTGTTCGGCGGCCTGGGCTCCTCCTCATCGTCGCTATGCAACCCCTTGTCTTTGTTTTCGGCTCTTAACTTGCCTGCCTGCTTGAACACCCATCAATCCCTATTGGTGTGATTGGCTGGCTTTTCGGGGGTGCCATGTATCTGGCACAAGCGGTCGAGTATTCGGTCCAAACTGGACAGGCCCTGAGTATTTCTTTTGAATGGCTTTTTCCGTTGACCGGATTTGTAGCCTCGAAATCCGGCATTAACTGTCGTATCCTCATTGCTGTCGCTGTTAACGCGGCGCTTTTGTTTGTTCCAACGCGACCTGTCACTTTTGTCCTTGGTATTCGAATTACCAGGGTTCTTGGTTAAGTTGTTGCTGCGAGCTAGCCAGCTGTCTTCTCCCGCGCAAAAGCGGGTCATGAGTGTCGTGAGGGCTGCCATAGATTTCGGCTTTTCCTGTCCTAGGTGCCGGGCAAGCCACTCGTCGCGGATATTATGCTTGAAGGCCGCTAAGGCCTCTACGTCCGGACAGTCGACTATCTTGTTTTTCTTTGTTAGGAACCGTGTCCAGAATTGCCTGGCCGATTCCTCTGGCTGCTGAATTATGTGGCTTAGGTCATCGGCGTCCGGTGGTCGCACATAAGTGCCCTGGAAGTTGTCAAGGAATGCGGCTTCCAGGTCCTCCCAAGAACCGATTGAGTCTGCTGGCAAGCTGTTAAGACAATGTCGGGCCGGTCCCTTAAGTTTGAGTGGGAGGTATTTGATGGCGTGTAGATCATCACCGCGGACCATGTGGATATGAAGGAGATAATCCTCGATCCATACCGTAGGATCTGTTGTGCCATTGTACGATTCGATGTTTACGGGTTTGAAGCTCTCAGGGATTTTATGATCCTTTACTTCATCTGTGAAGCATAGTGGGTGTGTGGCGCCTCTGTATTGGGCTATATCACGACGCAGCTCGAAGGAGCTTTGTCTGTTGAGTTCGGCCCGGCCGGATTTATTGCATCCGGAGTGACGATCACCTCACATGTCGTGGGGCGCCTGCGTGATCTATAGATCAATCTTGTTTGCTTTGAATTGTCCTCCAGTATGTCGTGCAGGTCGGGCGCATTTTCCCGTGCCTTAGTATGCTTGACGCGGCGTCGGGGCATGGCTTGAGTGGAGGGCCAAGAGGCCTCTCTGTTGCGGCCACGAGGTGGCTGGTCGGCCATGTCATGCGCTGGTGATGTAGGTGCTTCCCCCTCTAGTCAGGGTAGTAGCCTGCACTTTGGGTAACTCTTGGAGGGGCGTTCGAGTTCATACTCTTCGCCCGCAAGGACTTCAGTCCATCTGTCAGCTAGCAAATCCTGATCAGCTCTAAGCTGTTGCTGCTTTTTCTTGAGGCTGCTTGCCGTGGCCATAAGCCTGCGTTTAAAACGCTCTTGTTCGGCGAGATCCTCTGGCATGACGAACTCGTCGTCGTCGAGGATTGCCTCGTCTTCGGAGGGAGGCGTATAATTATCGTCCTCAACCTCTTGGTCCGCCGCCCTCTCATGAGGGCTGGCTTCTCTGTCCTCCTATGTTAAATCTTGCTGGAGGGGGTGTTCTTCGGCGCTATCCGGAGTAGTATTATCTCCCGTGCCGGAATCACCGTTTTTGCTTTGGCAGGATTTAGAGCGGCACCGCTGACGCCGACGCTTGGGCTGTTTCTTAGAGGTATCATCCCCCGCTGTTCCATCGCCGTCTCCATCCTTTGGAGTCTCCACCATATATATGTCATATGACGAGGTGGCCTTCCAGCGCCCTACAGGTGCTGGTTCTTGTTCGTCTCCTGCATCGTCGTCCATGCAGTCGATGTCTTCGGAGTCAAAGTCAAGCATGTCGGTTAAGTCGTCGACAGTGGCTACGAAGTGGGTGGTGGGTGGGTTTTTAATTTCTTCATCGTCCGTATCCCAACCTTGCTGACCGTAGTCCGGCCAGGGCTCTCCTGATAAAGAGAGAGACTTTAGAGAATTCAGGATGTCGCCGAAGGGCGAGTGATGAAAGATGTCCGCGGCGGTGAACTCCATTATCGGCACCCAATCGGATTCGATCGGCAGGGGCGCGGGGGGCTCGGAGTTCGGAGAGGAATCCGGCTCCTGGGAGTCATGGGCCACGCGAAGTGAGGGGCTGGAGTTCGGCTCGATCGCCTCTGAGATCGCAGCCCCTAAGGCAGCTTCCAACCGCTGATCCTCGATCGGCGCAGTGGGCTCCGAATCAATGGTTGGAACCGATGCGTGTGCGGCCTCCATGGCGCTGTTCGGTGGTAGAGCTATATCATGCCCATCGAGACAGTGCGGCGCGCTTGGCTGTGGCTCGAATCCGTCGAAGATCAAGTCCCCACGGATGTCAGCCGTGTAGTTTAGGCTTCCAAACCTGACCTGATGGCCAGGGGCGTAGCTTTAGATCTGCTCAAGGTGGCCAAGCGAATTGGCCCGCAGTGCGAAGCCGCCGAAGACGAAGATCTGTCCGGGGAGAAAAGTCTCACCCTGGACTGCATCGTTGTTGATGATCGAAGGAGTCATCGGGCCTAAAAGCGACGATATAGAGGAACTCTCAATGAAAGCTCCAATGTCGGTGTCAAAACCGGCAGATCTCGGGTAGGGGGTCCCGAACTGTGCGTCTAGGCCGGATGGTAACAGGAGGCAAGGAACACGATGTTTTACCCAGCTTCGGGCCCTCTTGATGGAGGTAAAACCCTATGTCCTGCTTTATTAATATTGATGATATGGGTAGTACAAGAGTAGATCTACCACGAGATCAAGAAGGCTAAACCCTAGAAGCTAGCCTATGGTATGATTGTTGTCTGATGAAGTTGTTCTACGGACTAAAACCCTCTAGTTTATATAGACACCGGAGAGGGTTAGGGTTACACAAAGTCGATTACAATGGTAGGAGATCCAAATATCCGCATCGCCAAGCTTGCCTTCCACGCCAAGGAAAGTCCCATCCGGACACGGGACGAAGTCTTCAATCTTGTATCTTCATAGTCCTGGAGTCCGACTGAAGGTATAGTCCGGCTACCCGAACACCCCCTAATCCAGGACTCCCTCACCAGCCTTGCAAACACCGGCCCCTCCGCATGTGGGAATTCAACCCAGAAGGACCGCACGCTATTCAGAATTTCCTCGGCATGATGCACGAGGAGATGTACAAATCGTTCTTCGGACCCCAAATAGAGTGTTCGGACACTACCGAGGATGTGGGCCTGAGCAGCAACCGCACCGCTGCCCAAGTAAGTAATGCCATGGCCGAACACATTGTCCTTTTATTTATCATGACATCATTCTGAAGAATCGCTCTTTGACCAGGACTGGACAACAAAGGCCAAGATGATTCGGTGTTTGGCCCCCCTTCCTGAAGGCTTGGAAAATCCGGTGCTAGAAAAGATGCTCGAGCCAGCACCTTGTCTGGTGCCCTCAAAGGAAGATGAAGGGGGGAATAAAGAGGGCGAAAGCGGGCCTCCATCGCTAACTATTCCAATCGAGGGAATGAGCGCCTCTGCATGGGAGGATAACCAAGGGGAAGAATCTGGCATTCTCTCTCCCCGGGGAAGGAAGAGGACTACCTCTGAAGGTCCGGAAACCAAGGTTTCCAAACGGGAGAAGAAATCTCCGCCGGAGGGTCCTGCCTCAGAGGGTATTCTTGCCGCACAATGTCCGCGCGGGGATCAGCCCTCTGCCGAGCTGTAAGTAATCAAAAAGTACTCAATAGTGAATATATCCTACCTTACCTCAATAGTGAATAACCGAAGCATTTATCTTGCAGTTCGGATCTTAGCCCTTCTCAGTAGAGCTCGTCTTCGAGGGATCTTCTTCCAGAGATGATGGAGAGCGAAACACCTCCCCTTGCCACACCGCCTCACGAGGCGGGCGACCCCGAGGTGTCGTCGCAGAGGGTTTCTTCTGATCCGGCAAGGCCAGAAGGTGATCCTATGGCCACCCGAAGTCCTAGTATCCGGCTCTTGAAGAGAGCAATCAAAAGAGTCCGACACCGTCTGGTATGCGGTCGGACGTACTGAGGGATCTGCTAGAGCGAGCGACTATCTCAGAAGAGCACCGTACGTTGATGGGTACGGTGATTGAAAGGATTTCGTCCGCTGAAAGCGGGTTGCATGAAGCCTTTATGAGTCTACTGACGGGTTTGCAGGTACGTGAAATGACGTACATTTTTGACAGTACCGCACATTTTTAGGTGTGCCCTATGTAGATAGTAGCCCCTGAGACTCTGGTTGTCGTCGAGAACGACGGCAAACAGAGGATCATAGTCCCAGGTAATAACCGAACCGCCTTTATGTACAGGTGGTTGAAGCTCCGGTGGCTAGCCAGACTGATGGGTTTGCCGAACGAAAGCAGCAACTGGATGCGGCAGATGCCAACATCGGGCTTGTTAACAAGCGGCTTGACGAGGCACAGGGTAGGTGATTTTTCTGGTGAATGTCACGTAGTAAGAGAAGCATGGTGCCAGTATCTTTAATATGTTGTGACTTCAGATGGAGCTGCCACCATGGAGACCCTTCGGGCCGAGCTTGCCCGAGCCAAGTAGCAAGCAAGGAGTAGTAATGCGGCCACTTTAAAGGCGGCCGAAGAGTTAAGGGCCGAACAGGCCGCACATTGTGAGAGCAAAGAAAAAAATTGCCAAGATGGCCGTGGAATTAAAAGATGCTGCTGACCGTTACCAGCTTCTTGAAGAAGAAAACCGGTGAAGGTGACGGACCTGGAGAAGGCCACGATGGTGACCAAAGACACCCGCTCTGCAATGAGAGCGAAGAAGGAGGAGCTGCATGAAGCTGGGGATATTGCGGCTGGGAAGCCCTTTATGCTACAGAGGAAGTTTGGAGATCCTCGGTATGCCCCTCTGGACCGGCTGTGGACTTCGGCGGATGCATATCTGGACTTGGCGGCGAGTGCTGTCGATGCGGCCGAGTACTTCCGAGATCAAACAGATCGTGAAGTGGACAAGCTATTCTAGTCACAATTTAACGTTCCAGAGCATTCTCTTCCATTGACTGATCGGCTGGCTGAATGGGCCGAGCTGAATAGATTGTCCGGACTCGCCATGAGGTCTGTTGTGGATCATTTGTGGCCGGAAAGGCCAAAGTCGAACAACTATTTTAGTTTGGTGCAGCAGGTCCTTTGTGCGGTGCCGCGCATCAATGTGATGAAGAGGTCAGCGTGCATAGAAGGCTCACGGATGGCCCTTGCCCGTGTCAAAACATACTGGGCAGAGATGGATGCCACCACTGCTGCGGTGCAGGGTTCGGCCATAGGCCGAGTGGCCGCCGAGCACTATTTTGCAGAAGTTCTTGAAGGCACTCGTTCGATAGAGGCCTAGTGCTCGAAGAATATTATGTTTGAATGACATGTATTCCCATTGTAAAAACAATGTTTTATTGAGTTTATCAAGGCTGTATTTATACTTTTGCCCGAAAGTACTATGATGCCTCCTGTGCGGCCGTGTATGTGTATATGTATAAAACCTGAAAGATGGCAGTCGTCGGCTTCAGCCTCCACGCATATAATGCGGGGGTGTTCGCAGAAGATGCATGTTCACACTTGATCCAATGTCTTGGTCCATTAATGAGGTGATAGCGCAGCGAACTAGGCAACCGGACTATAATTCTTTAACACTTTCACTTAGCTAGAAGAGTTTGACAGTGGGGCTACTATATAGCCCCTGGTGGCTCCGCGCTCATCCGGATTCGGGGCGCGTACATGCCTGGCCGGGAAACAGCCCTTCGTTAAGGCGGAGGAATCTCGAAGATTCCGCTAGGTCATTGAGTGGTTGACCAGTCTCACGCTATATCATGACAGTCAGTTTTCGGCTTTCTCTACTGAGGTGCTCGTCCGGATGAACCATGGCACAATCGCAGTAGTTCTCCTGGTGCCGCCCTAGCCGATAGAGCAGAACATAGGGCAGCAAAACACAGGAGCTGGGCAAACCCAACATTTGACCAAAGACATGATTCGGAGCTGATGCATATAAGGCCAAACTCACGACGCCGGACACTCCCTAAGGTATTCGGTCTTTAGATGTAAACTGGGCCTAAACAGTGCCCTTTGTAATAAGCCCCTGGTGTCCAGGTACGTGCAATATTCTGACATGTCCACATGCCAAGACGTCAGCATCCTTCTCAATTGTACTGAGAATCCGAGGGATGTGTATCAACAAGAGACAGTAAAAAAGGTTTACACAGGGTCTTAATCTAAAAAGAATCCTTGGAATGGGTCCCTGCTGCACGTCTGCGCCCGTGTCTCCGTTGTGCCGTATTCTGGACGGGTGTAGCATGATGGTCATCTGAAAAAGAATGGAACTTAATTGAAAAGTTGTTGTGCAAAAGGTAGGTTATACTAAATAAACCATATATAGTTAAAAATGAGTAAAGTTGAGCCTAATTGCCACTTGTTTGCGCGCGTTGAGCCCCTTGTATTGTAATAGGGGTATAGCCATCAAACCTGTATTAATTACATATAGCTGCGCCGGATTCGTCCAGCCGAGTCCATGGTATTAACGACCTGTCAGATGCTTTAGTTGGTGAGGCCGCTTAGTGTGCGGCTGCCAAGGCAGCCACACGGTATTCCGCGCGCAAGGAGAGCTCAATACTTCCATTTACTATAATGACGCCACATGGACCGGGCATCTTAAGCATGAGAGAAGCATAATGCGGTATTGTGTTAAAGCGAGCGAAAGCTTCACGTCCGAGTAGTGCTTGATAGCCACTTTGGAACGGAGCAATGTGGAACGTTAAATTTTCGCTGCAGAAGTTATCGAGAAAGCCGAATATAACTTCTAGTAGCAGGGAGCCCGTGCAATGGGCCTCGGGGCCTGGCGTTACTCCTTTAAAGGTAGTATTGCTACGGCTAATTTTTGTTGGGTCTATCCCATTTTGCGGACTGTGTCCTGATATATCAGGTTTAAACTACTGCCGCCGTCCATCAGGACTTGTGTGAAGTGGTATCCGTCAATTATTGGGTCTAATACCAAGGCAGCCCATCCTGCATGCCGGATATTTGCCGAGTAATCCCGATGGTCAAAGGTGATCGGTTGGGACGACCAGTAGCAGAACTCCGCGGTGATAGGCCCTGGGGCGTGTGGCACTAGAAGTGTCGCTTTGTTTCTCCCCTTTGTTACGTGTAACACGTTTACTATTTTGACTTCTGGTGGGAATTTCTTCTGTTCTCCAGTGCTTTGCTTGCGAGGCTCGTCCTCGTCTTCGCTTGGTGTATCCTGCCCCTTATGTTCGGCGTTGAGTTTGCCGGACTGATTGAAAACCCAACATTCTCTATGGGTACGATTTGCAGGCTTATCGGGGGTGTTGTGGATCTGACATATTTTATCCAGAACCTGGTTTAGGCTGGACAGTTCATCTCTGTTGCCTTTGGAGGGCAGCTTTTGCTGACCCGACCGAGAGCTTCTGAATCCGGCGTTTACCGCCGTGCTCTTCTGACTTTCTTCTTTATTCCGGCGCTTGTTTTTGCTGCGTCGTGATTTCCCGTTTCCGTCCCTGACTTCGGATGTACTTGGGTCGCTGGTGCTGCATTGGGCTAACCAGCTGTCCTCGCCCGCGCAAAAGCGGGTCATGAGGCTTGTTAAAGCTGCCATTGTTCTCGACTTTTCTTGGCCGAGGTGTCTGGCGAGCCATTCGTCTCGAACGCTGTGCTTGAAAGCTGCTAAGGCTTCGGCGTCCGGACAGTCGACTATTTGGTTCTTTTTAGTGAGGAACCTGTTCCAAAGCTTTCGGGCTGACTCTCCGGGCTGTTGAGTTATATGACTTAAATCGTCTCCATCCGATGGTCGGACATAGTTCCCTTGAAAATTTGCCCGAAAGGCGTCTTCGAGCTCTTCCCAGCTTCCAATGGAGTTTTCGCGGAGGCTTTTAAGCCAGTGCCGAGCTGGCCCTTTGAGCTTGAGGGGTAAGTACTTGATGGCGTGGAGATTGTCTCCTCGGGCCATGTGGATATGGAGGATGTAGTCCTCAATCCAGACCCCAGGGTCTGTCGTTCCGTCGTACGCCTCTATGTTTACGAGTTTGAATCCCTCTGGAAATTCATGGTCCAGCACCTCATCGGTGAAATATAGGGGGTGTGCGGCACCCCTGTATTTGGGTGTACCGTGGTGTTCGGATGTTTGTTGTGTTACATTGCATGCTGGAGCGCGCTTGCGCGGCCCATATATGGATGTGTTGCGTCGTCCTTTTTATGCGAGCCATCGCGTGGATCGCGTACCGGCTTATGTGCGACATCGTTTGCCGCTCTGTGTTGGCCACGAGGTCGTCTATCCGACCAGATGGTTGTTTTGTTTTTTAATTGCGGGGGATCTAAGGCCTCCTAATCGAATTCAGGTAGCAATTTTCGCTTCGGGTAGCTCTTGGTGTGGCGATTACCGCCGTACTTTGCTGCAGTGTTGAGTACTTCACTCCATCTAATTCTGAGTGTGTCTTGTGCAGCCCTGAGCCTTTGCTTCTGCTTTTTCAGACTCCTCGCAGTGGCAACAAGCCTTTGATGGGCATTCTGTTGCTCTGGGAGCCTGTCCGGTGTGATGTCGTCTGGACTGTTATCTTCGACGGAGTTGGGTTGTTCGGTTTGATTCTCCGTGTTGCCGTGGTCGGGCGATGGTTCACCCTGCTCTAACGCTGGGTCTATATGATCGCTGTTTCTACCGAGGAGGGATTTGGAGTGGCGCTTACGCCGCCGCTTTGGCTGCTTCTCGAGGGAACAACCCTTCTCTGCGTCCTTCCGTTCCTTGTCGTCATTTTCTTTGGGTGTGTCCACCATGTATACGTCATATGATGAAGTGGGCGTCCAGTGCCCTGTGGGCAGTGGTTCCTGTTCGTCTACTGCATCGTCGTCTATACCGTCGATGTCTTCAGAGTCGAAGTCGAGCATGCCGGTCAAATCATCGACAGTGGCTACTAAGTGGGTGGTGGGTGGGTGGAGAATTTCTTCGTCATCCGCATCCCAATCCTGCCGGACATAGTTCGGCCAGGACTCTCCTGACAAGGAGAGAGACCTTAATGAATTCAGTATGTCGCCGAAGGGCGAGTGCTGAAAGATATTCGTGGAGGTAAACTCCATGATCGGCACCCAGTCGGATTCGATAGGCACGGGCGCAGGCGGTTCGGAGTCCGTGGCCGGGGAAGATTCCGGCAGTCTGGCATCACGGCTCTCATGAGGGGTAAGGTCGATACTCGGCTCGATTGCCGTTGAAGATACGACCTCCGTGGAGGGGTCTATCCACCCGTCCATGGATGGCGCAATTGGCTCCGAATTGAGGGTCGGAGCGGTTGCCGGTGAGATCTCCTGAACACTGTCCGATGGTAGAGCTAAATCATGCTCATCGTGACCACGTGGCGCACTCGGCAGGGGCTCGAATCCGTCGAAGATCAAATCTCCGCCGATATCGGCCGTGTAGTTTAATCTTCCAAACCTAACCTGGTGGCCAGGGGCGAAACTCTCGATCTGCTCCAGATGGCCAAACGAGTTGGCCCGCAGTGCGGAGCCGCCGAATACAAAGATCTGTCCGGGGAGAAAAGTCTCACCCTAGACTGCATCGCTGTCGATGATTGAAGGAGCCATCAAGCCTAATGATGACGACACAGAGGAACTCTCAATGAAAGCACCAATGTCGGGGTCAAAGTATGGGTATATCTACTTAATGAAACATAAGTATGAAATATTTGAAAAGTTCAAAGAATATTAGAGTGAAGTGGAAAATCATCGTAACAAGAAAATAAAATTTCTACGACCGATCTGATCCACAGGAGGCGAATATTTGAGTTACGAGTTTGGTCTTCATTTGAAACAATGTGAACTAGTTTTGCAACTAACGCCACCTGGAACACCACAGCATAATGGTGTGTCCGAACATCGTAACCGTACTTTATCATATATGGTGCGATCTATGATGTCTCTTACCGATTTACCATTATCGTTTTGGGGTTATACATTAGAGACAGTTGCATTCACGTTAAATAGGGCACCATCTAAATCCGTTGAGACGACACCGTATGAACTATGGTTTGGCAACAAACAAAAGCTATTGTTTCTTAAAGTTTGGGGCTGCGATGCTTATGTGAAAATGCTTCAACCTGATAAGCTCGAACCCAAATCGGAGAAATGTGTCTTCATAGGATACCCAAAGGAGACTGTTGGATACACCTTCTATCACAGATCCGAAGGCAAGATATTCGTTGCTAAGAATGGATCCTGTCTAGAGAAGGGGTTTCTCTCAAAAGAAGTGAGTGGGAGGAAAGAAAACTTGATGAGGTATTTGTACCTTCTCCCGAATTGGAAACTAGTTCAACACAGAAATCAGTTCCATTGATTCCTACACCAATTAGTGAGGAAGCTAATGATGATGATCATGAAACTTCAGATCAAGTTACTACTGAACCTCGTAAGACAACCAGAGTATGGTCCGCACCAGAGTAGTACAATAATCCTTTCTGGAAGTCATGTTACTAGACCATGACGAACCTACAAACTACAAGGAAGTGATGATGAGCCCAGATTCCACGAAATGGCTTGAGGCCATGAAATCTGAGATGTGATCCATGTATGAGAACAAAGTATGGACTCTGAGTTGTTGGGGAACGTAGTAATTTCAAAAAAAATTCCTACGCACACGCAAGATCATGGTGATGCACAGCAATGAGAGGGGAGAGTGTTGTCTACGTACCCTCGTAGACCAGAAGCGGAAGCGTGATAACAACGTGGTTGATGTAGTCGTACGTCTTCACGGCCCAACCGATCAAGCACCGAAACTATGGCACCTCCGAGTTTTTGCACACATTCAGCTCGATGACGATCCCCGGACTCCGATCCAGCAAAGTGTAGGGAATGAGTTCCATCAGCACGACGGCGTGGTGACGATCTTGATGTTCTACCGTCGCAGGGCTTCGCCTAGGCACCGCTACAATATTATCGTGGATTATGGTGGAGGGGGGCACCGCACATGGCTAAGAGATCAATGATCAATTTTTGTGTCTCTGGGGTGCCCCCTGCCCCCGTATATAAAGGAGTGGAGGAGGGGGCCGACCAAGGAGGGTGGCGCGCCCAAGGGGGGGAGTCCAACTCCCACCGGGAGTAGGACTCCCCTTTTTCCTATTAGGAGTAGGAGAGGGAAGGAAGAGGAAGGAGGGAGGAAGGAAAGGGGGGGGGGCCCTCCCAATTCGGATTGGGCTTGGGGGGGCGCCCCCTCCCTTGCTCCTTTCCCCTCCTTTCCACTAAGGCCCAATAAGGCCCATATACCTCCCGGGGGGTTCCGATAACCTCCCGGTGATCCGGTATTGTCCCAATCTTACCTGGAACCTTTCTGGTGTCCAAATATAGTCGTCCAATATATCGATCTTTATGTATCGACCATTTCAAGACTCCTCATCAAGTCCGTGATCACATCCGGGACTTCGAACAACCTTTGGTACATCAAAATATATAAAATCATAATGAAACTGTCATCGTAACGTTAAGCGTGCGGACCCTACGGGTTCAAGAACAATGTAGACATGACTGAGACACGTCTCCGGTCAATAACCAATAGCGGAACCTGGATGCTCATATTGGCTCCTACATATTATACGAAGATCTTTATCGGTCAGACCGCATAACAACATACGTTGTTCCCTTTGTCATCGGTATGTTACTTGCCCGAGATTCGATCGTCGGTATCTCAATACCTAGTTCAATCTCGTTACCAGCAAGTCTCTTTACTCATTCCGTAATACATCATCTTGCAACTAACTTATTAGTTGCATTGCTTGCAAGGCTTAAGTGATGTGTATTACCAAGAGGGCCCAGAGATACCTCTCCGACAATTGGAGCGACAAATCCTAATCTCGAAATACGCCAACCCAACATGTACCTTTGGAGACACCTGTAGAGCACCTTTACAATCACCCAGTTACGTTGTGACGTTTGGTAGCACACAAAGTGCTCCTCTGGTAAACGGGAGTTGCATTATCTCATAGTCATAGGAACATGTATAAGTCATGAAGAAAGCAATAGCAACATACTAAACGATCGGGTGCTAAGCTAATGGAATGGGTCATGTCAATCATATCATTCTCCTAATGATGTGATCCCGTTAATCAAATGACAACTCATGTCTATGGTTAGGAAACATAACCATCTTTGATTAACAAGCTAGTCAAGTAGAGGCATACTAGTGACACTTTGTTTGTCTGTGTATTCACACAAGTATTACGTTTCCGCTTAATACAATTCTAGCATGAATAATAAACATTTATCATGATATAAGGAAATAAATAATTACTTTATTATTGCCTCTAGGGCATATTTCCTTCAGTCTCCCACTTGCACTAGAGTTAATAATCTAGTTCACATCGCCATGTGATTTAATACCAATAGTTCACATCACCATGTGATTATCACCCATAGTTCACATCGACATGTGACCAACACCCAAAGGGTTTACTAGAGTCAATAATCTAGTTCACTTCGCTATGTGATTAACACCCAAAGAGTACTAAGGTGTGATCATGTTTTGCTTGTGAGAGAAGTTTAGTCAATGGGTCTGCCACATTCAGATCCGTATGTATTTTGCAAATTTCTATGTCAACAATGCTCTGCATGGAGCTACTCTAGCTAATTGCTCCCACTTTCAAAATGTATCAAGATTGAGACTTAGAGTCATCTGGATCAATGTCAAAATTTGCATCGACGTAACCCTTTGCGACGAACCTTTTGTCACCTCCATAATCGAGAAACATATCCTTATTCCACTAAGGATAATTTTGACCAATCTCCAGTGATCTACTCCTAGATCACTATTGTACTCCCTTGCCAAACTCAGGGTAGGGTATACAATAGGTCTGGTACACAGCATGACATACTTTATAGAACCTATGGCTGAGGCATAGGGAATGACTTTCATTCTCTCTCTATCTTCTGCCGCGGTCGGGTTTTGAGTCTTACTCAACTTCACACCTTGTAATACTGGCAAGAACTCCTTCTTTGACTGTTCCATTTTGAACTACTTCAAAATGTTGTCAAGGTATGTACTCATTGAAAAACTTATCAAGTGTCTTGATCTATCTCTATAGATCTTGATGCTCAATATGTAAGCAGCTTCACCGAGGTCTTTCTTTGAAAAAACTCCTTTCAAACATTCCTTTATGCTTTGCAGAATAATTCTACATTATCTCCGATCAACAATATGTCATTCACATATACTTATCAGAAATGTTGTAGTGCTCCCACTCACTTTCTTGTAAATACAGGCTTCACCGCAAGTCTGTATAAAACTATATGCTTTGATCAACTTATCAAAGCGTATATTCCAACTTCGAGATGCTTGCACCAGTCCATAGATGGATCGCTAGAGCTTGCATATTTTGTTAGTACCTTTAGGATTGACAAAACCTTCTGGTTGCATCATATACAACTCTTCTTTAATAAATCCATTAAGGAATGTAGTTTTGTTTATCCATTTGCCAGATTTCATAAAATGCGGCAATTGCTAACATGATTCGGACAGACTTAAGCATAGATAAGAGTGAGAAACTCTCATCGTAGTCAACCCTTTGAACATGTCGAAAATCTTTTTGCGACAATTCTAGCTTTGTAGATAGTAACACTACTATCAGCGTCCGTCTTCCTCTTGAAGATCCATTTAATATCAATGGCTCGCCGATCAATGCGCAAGTCAATCAAAGTCCATACTTTGTTCTCATACATGGATCTCATCTCAGATTTCATGGCCTCAAGCCATTTTGCGGAATCTGGGCTCATCATCGCTTCCTCATAGTTCGTAGGCTCATCATGGTCAAGTAACATGACCTCTAGAACAGGATTATCGTACCACTCTGGTGCGGATATCACTCTGGTTTACCTACGAGGTTCGGTAGTAACTTGATCTGAAGTTACATGATCATCATCATTAGCTTCCACACTAATTGGTGTAGTAGTCACAGGAACAAATTTCTGTGATGAACTACTTTGCAATAAGGGAGCAGGTACAGTTACCTCATCAAGTTCTACTTTCCTCCCTGTCGGTGTCAAAACCGGCGGATCTCAGGTAGGGGGTCCCGAACTATGCGTCTAGGCTGGATGGTAACAGGAGGCAAGGGACACGAAGTTTTACCCAGGTTTGGTCCCTCTTGATGGAGGTAAAACCCTACGTCCTGCTTGATTAATATTGATGATATGGGTAGTACAAGAGTAGATCTACCACGAGATCGGAGAGGCTAAACCCTAGAAGCTAGCCTATGGTATGATTGTTGTTCTGTATGTTGTCCTACGGACTGAAACCCTCCGGTTTATATAGACACCGGAGAGGGTTAGGGTTACACAAAGTCGGTTACAATGGTAGGAGATCTACATATCCGTATCGCCAAGCTTGCCTTCCATGCCAAGGAAAGTCCCTTCCGGACACGGGACGAAGTCTTCAATCTTGTATCTTCATAGTGCAGGAGTCCGGCTGAAGGTATAGTCCGGCCATCCGGACACCCCCTAATCCAGGACTCCCTCAGTAGCCCCTGAACCAAGCTTCAATGACGACGAGTCCGGCGTGCAGATTGTCTTCGGCATTGCAAGGCGGGTTCCTCCTCCAAGTACTTCGTAGAAGATTTTGAACACAAAGATAGTGTCCGGCTCTGCAAAATAAGTTTCCACATATTGCCATAGAGAGAATAATATTTACACAAATCTAATCTGCTGACGTATTCCGTAGTGTGACATCGCACCACGGCCAAGCCTTTATTCGAATCGTTTTATTGTCCCACCTCAGCATGTCATGCGAGGCGGTTTCCTTGGCACGTCTTGTTAAAGCAGAGACCGTGTCCCCTTATTCCAGGATTCTCATCAATACGGGCGTGGGTAACCCAACCACTTCCAGGACTCCTAGACTATAGGCAAGTCCAAACGGCCACGGAGAGGACGCTTGATATTCACCCTCTTTATAAAGGGACAAGGCTTTTATTTTTTCCCTCCCGTGCTCAATCGAATCCTTCCCCCTCCTCAAGCTCAAACACCCAAAGTTCAGGTCAGGTGCTCCGAACCTTCAATCATGTCTGGATCCAGCCTTCAAGGCCGATGGGTACCTTCCTCCGTCACGGAAGAAGACATCAAAAAGTTGAGGGAGGCTAGATATCTGACCGCCGAGGTTTTGCATCGGCTGCCTGCCCGAGGGCAGGCCGTCCCCTCCCTCGAACCCAACGAGAACGTCGTGTTCGTCTCCCACTTCCTCCGAGGTCTAGGCCTTGCTCTAGATCCTTTCGTCAGGGGTTTGATGTTTTATTACGGGTTAGATTTCCATGATCTAGCTCCGGACTCCTTTCTTCATATCACGACATTTATTGTCGTGTGTGAGGCCTTCCTCCGGGTTACCCCTCACTTTGGCCTATGGCTCAAGACCTTTGAAGTAAAGCCGAAGATGATCGAGGGGCAACATGCAGCGTGTGGAGGTGCCTCCATATGCAAGATGACGGGAGCTCCATGGCCCAAAGGTTCCATTCCGGAGGTGTCTGAATTGTGGCAACAAGAGTGGTTCTACATCACGGCTCCTAGAAGTGCCAAGTGGGCGGCCGCCCCTGTTTTCCGCTCGGGCCCTCCACCACAACTGATGTCATGGATCAGCAGAGGTCTGAGCTGGGGTCCAGCCAAGGACGTGCCTATACTGCAAAGCCGCATTCAAGATCTCTTCAATGGAGATGTTAGTTTGGTTGTGGTAATACAAGTTATGCTGGTTCGTCAAGTCCAGCCTTGCAAACGCCAGCCCCTTCGCTTGTGGGAGTTCAATCCCGAGGGACCGCGTGTCATTAAAAATTTCCTCGGCCTGACGCACGAGGATATGTACAAGTCATTCTTCGGACCTCAGGTAGAGTGTCCGGAAATCACCGAGGACGTGGGCCTGAGAAGTAACCGCGCCGCCGAACAGGTAAGGAATCTTCCGGCCGGACATACTATCTCTCATTTGTTACGATGTTATTTTTGAGAGTTCGCTTTTTGACCAGGACTGGCTAACAAAGGCGAAGTTGATTCGGTGTTCGGCCCCCCTCCCTGAGGGTTTGGACAATCCGGTATTGGAAAAGATGCTCCAGGTCGCACCTTGCCCGGAGCCCTTGAAGGAAGATACTGGAGAGGATAATACGGGCGGACGCGGGCCCCCGACGCTGCCCATTCTAATCGAGGGAGCGAGCGTCTCCATGAAGGAAGACGACTGGAGGAGGAAAAGGACTGCGCCCGGGGATTCAGAAGCCGAAGCTTCCAAACGGGAGAAGAAGTCTCTCACAGAGGGTCCTACTTTGGGGGGTGCTTTTGCCACACAAAGTCCGCGGGGGGATCAATTCTCCAGCGAGTCGTAAGTGACCCGAAATACTTTAATAGTACATGTATGCCATCTTTTTCTTCTGAGAAAATAACCACCGCATATATCTTTGCAGTTCGGGCCTTAGCCCCTCTCAAATGAGCTTGTCTTCGTGGGATCTTCTTCCAGAGATGATGGAGAGCGAAACGCCTCCTCCGGACTCCTCCGCTCCGGAAGCGGGCGACCCTGAAGTGTCGTCGCGGAGGGACTCTCCGAGTCCGGTGAGGCCAGAAGATAATCCCGTTGACCCCGGAAGCTCCAAGTGTCCGGCTCCTGAAGAGAGTGGACAAAAGAGTCCGGCCCCGTCTGGTGTGCGATCGGATGTTCTGAGGGAGTTGGTGGGGCGAGCGGCCATCTCAGATGAACACCGTGTGCTGATGAATACGGTGATGGAGAGAATCTCGTCCGCCAAAAGCGGATTGCATGAAGCTTTTATGAGTCTACTGACATGCTTTGAGGTACGTAAAATAATGTATGATAGTCCTGCACATGCTAGGTGTGCCATGTGTAGACAGTAGCCCCTGAGACTCTGGTTGTCGTTGGAAATGACGACGAACAGAGGATCATATTCCCAGGTAATAACCATACTGCCTCTATGT
Organism: Triticum dicoccoides; assembly: GCF_002162155.2. Lineage (NCBI taxonomy): Eukaryota > Viridiplantae > Streptophyta > Magnoliopsida > Poales > Poaceae > Triticum > Triticum dicoccoides. The sequence goes on along the minus strand of NC_041384.1, from coordinate 71,807,325 downwards.
GCAGGTGATGGAAGCTCCGGTGGCTAGCTGGACTAGCGAGTTTGCCCATTTAAAACGGCAGTTGGATGCGGCAGACGCCAACATCGAGCTTGTTAACAAAAGGCTTGACGAGGCACAGGGTAAGTGTCATTATCTGGTAAATGCCACATGGTAAGAGCAGCATGATGTCAGTATCTTTAATATGTTGTGACCACAGATGGAGCTGCCACTGTTGAAGCCTTGCGGGCAGAACTTGCCCGAGCCAAGGAACAAGCGAGGTTTAGTAATGCGGCTGCTTTGAAGGCGGCCGAAGAGTTGAAAGCCGAGAAGGCCGCGCATGGCGAGAGCCGAGATAAGATGGCCAAGATGGCCATAGAATTAAAAGCCGCTGCCGACCGTTGCCGGGTTCTTGAAAAGGAAAACCTAGTGAAGGCATCGGACCTTGAGAAGGCTGCTGCGATGAGAAAAGACATCCGCTCTGCTATGAGGGCGAAGAAGGAGGAGCTGCGAGAAGCCGGGGATATTGTAGCTGGGAAATCCTTTATGTTGCGGAGGAAGTTCGGAGATCCACGGTATGCCTCTGTGGATCGGCTGTGGAGTTCGGAGGATGTGTATATGGATTTGGCGGCGAGCGCTGTCGATGCGGCCAAGTACTTCCAAGGTCAGACGGACCGTGAAGTGGACCAGCTGTTTTGGACACAATTCCATTCTCCTGAGCGTCCGCTTTCATTGACTGACCAATTAGCCGAATGGGCCGAACTGAATAGGTTGTCCGGACTCGCCATGAGGTCTGTTGTGGATCAGCTATGGCCGGAAAGGCCAAAACCGAACAACTATTTCAGCTTGGTGCAACAGTTCCTTGACGTGGTGCCGCGCATTAATGCGATGAAGAGGTCAGCGTGCATAGAGGGCTCACGGATGGCCTTTGCCCGTGTTAAAGCATACTGGGCGGAGATGGATGCTACCACTGTTGCAGCGCGGGATTCGGCCATAGGCCGAATGGCTGCTGAGCACTACTTTGAAGAAGTTCTTGAGGGTGCTCGTTTGATAGAGACCCAGTGCTCAAAAAATATTATGTTTGAGTGATATGTAATCTCATTGTAAGCGAAATGCTTTTATGAATTTTTATAAGGCTATTTTTATACTTTTGCCTGAAAGTAATATGATGCCTCCTGGGCGGCCGTTTATGTATACATGTGTATAACCTGAAAGATTGCAGCCATCGGCTTCAACCCCCACGCATATAATGCGGAGGTGCTCGCAAAAAACACGCTTTCACACTTAACCCAACGTCTTGGTCCTATTAAGGAGGTGATAGCGGAGCGAGCGAGGCAACCGGACTATAATGCTTTAGCACTTTCACTTAGCCATAGGAGTTTGACAGTGGGGCTACTATGTAGCCCCTGGTGGCTCCGCACTCTCTCGATCCCGGGGTGCGTACATGCTTGGCCGGAAAATGGCCCTTCGTTAAGGCGGAGGAATTCTAACATTCCAACAGGTCATCGAGTGGTTGACCAGTCTCACGCTATATCATGATAGTCAGTTTTCGGCTTTCTCTACTGAGGTGCTCGTCCAGATGAACCAGAGCACAATCGCAGTAGTTCTCTTGGTGCTACCTTAGTCGGTAAAGCGGAACGTAAGGCACCAAAACACAGGAGCCGGGCAAACCCAACATTTGACCAAAGACAATGATTCGGAGCTGATGCATATAGGGCCAAACTCGCGACGCCGAACACTCCCTAAGGTATTCGGTCTTTGTGGTATAAACCGGGCCTAAATAATGGCCTTTGTAAGAAGCCCCTTGTGTCTAGGTACGTGCATTTTTCTGGCGTGGCCACATGCCAAGACGTCAGCATCCTTCTCAACGGTGGATATGTATCAACAAGAGACAATAAAAAAGGTTTACGCAGGGTCTTAATCTAAAAAGAATCCTTGGAGCGGGTCCCTGCTGCATGTCTGCGCCTGTGTCTCCGTTGTGCCGTATCCTGGACGGGTGTAGCACGATGATCGTCTGTAAAAGAGAGGAACTTAGGTGAAAAAGTTGTCGTGCAAAAAGATAGTTTTTAAAGAAACCATGTATAATTCAAGATGAGAAAAAATTGCCACTTGTCTGCGCGCGTTGAGCCCCTTGTATTGACAAATAGGGGTGTGACCACTTATTCGGTATAAATAGCGGCGCCAGACTTGATTAGTTGTGTCTGAGGTCTTGACGACCTATTGGATGCTTTCGCTGGTCCGGGCGCCTTTAGTGTGCGGCTGCCAAGGCAGCCGCACTCTCTTCGGCGCGCAGAGATCGCTTGATATTTCCGTTCACTGAAATGATGCCACGTGGACCGGGCATCTTGAGTGTGAGGGAGGCGTAGTGTGGTATTGCATTAAAGCGAGCGAAAGCTTCACGTCCGAGCAGTGCTTGATAGCTACTTTGGAACGGAGCGATGTGGAAGGTTAAATGCTCGCGAAGGAAGTTATCGGGGGAGCCGAATATAACTTGTAGTAGGAGGGATCCCGTACAACGAGCCCCTGGGCCTGGCGTAACTCCTTTAAAGGTAGTATTGCTATGGCGAATTTTTGTTGGGTCTAACCCCATCCCGCGGATTGTATCCTTATATATTAGGTTTAGATTGCTGCCACCATCCATCAAGACTCATGTGAAGTGATATCCGCAAATTACTGGGTCTAATACCAGGGCAGCCCATCCTGCGCGTCGGATACTTGCTGAGTAATCGCGATGGTCGAAAGTGATCGGTTGAGACGACCAGTGGCAGGACTTCGCGGTGACAGGCACTTGGGTATATTTTCCTGGGAGTGCTGCATTGTTTTTTCCCTTGATCACGTGTAACACATTTACTGTTTTGACTTCTGGTGGAAATTTCTTTTGTTCCCCAGTGTCTTGCTTGGGAGGCTCGTCCTCGTCTTCACTTGGTGTATCCTCCCCTTGTGTACGGCGTTGAGCTTGCCAGACTGCTTGAAGACCCAACATTCTCTGTGGGTATGATTAGCAGGTTTACCAGGGGTACTATGGATTTGACATACTTGGTCCAAAATTTTGTTGAGGCTGGACAGTTCATCCCTGGTGCCTTTAGAGGGCGGCTTTTGCTGACCTGGCCGAGAGCCTTTGAATCTGGCGTTTACTGTCGTGCCCTTCGTGATGTCTTCTTTATTCCGGCGTTTGTTATTGCTGTTGCGCCATGATTTCCCATTTCCATCTCTAACTTCAGATGTACTGGGGTCGCTGGTGCTGCATCTGGCTAGCCAACTGTCCTCACCCGCGCAAAAGCGGGTCATGATGCTTGTTAATGCGGCCATCGTTCTCAGCTTATTCTGGCCGAGGTGTTTCGCGAGCCATTCGTCACGGACGCTATGCTTAAAAGCTGCCAAGGCTTTGGCGTCCGGATAGTCGACAATCTGGTTCTTTTTAGTAAGAAACCTGTTCCAAAGCTTTCGGGCTGACTCTCCGGGCTGTTGAGTTATATGACTCAAATCGTCCGCATCCGGAGGTCAGACATAGGTCCCTTCAAAATTTGCCCGAAAGGCGTCTTCGAGCTCTTCCCAACTTCCAATGGAGCTTTCAGGGAGGCCTTTAAGCCAGTGACGAGCTAGCCCTTTGACCTTGAGGGGTAAGTACTTGATGGCGTGGAGATCATCTCCTCGAGCCATATGGATATGAAGGATGTAGTCCTCAATCCAGACCCCAGGGTCTGTTGTTCCGTCGTATGTCTCTATGTTTACGGGTTTGAATCCCTCTAGAAATTCATGGTCCAGCACCTCATCGGCGAAACATAGGGGGTGTGCGGCACCCCTGTAGCTGGGTGTACCGTGTTGTTCGGATGTTTGTTGTGTTGCATTGTATGCTGGGCGCGCTTGCGTGGTCCATACATGGATCTTGTTGCGCCGTCCTTTGGGTGCGATCCCTCGCATGGGTCGCCTGTTTTATTGTGGTAGAGGGGTCGTCTATCCGGCCAGGTGGCTGCTTTGATATTTGGTTGTGGGGGGTCTGAGGCCTCCTTATCGAATTCAGGTAGCAGCTTCCGCTTTGGGTAGCTCTTGGAGGGGCGATTGTCGCCGTACCTCGCTGCTGTGTTGAGTATTTTACTCCATCTGATTTGGAGTGTGTCTTGCGCAGCCTTGAGCCTTTGCTTCTGCTTTTTAAGACTCCTCGCGGTGGCAACAAGCCTTTCACGGGCATTCTGCTGCTCCGGGTGCCTGTCCGGCATTATGTCGTCCGGACCATTATCCTTGATAGAATTTGTTTGCTCGATTTGATTATCCGGATTGCCGTTGTCCGGCAGCGGTTCGCCCTGCTCCAGCGCTGGGTCTGTGTGATTGTTATTTCTGTCGAGGCGGGATTTGGGGCGGCGCTTGCGTCGCCGCTTTGACTGCTTCTCGAGGGAACAAGCCTTCGGTGCGTCCTTCCGCTCCTCGTCGTCATCTTTTGGTGCGTCCACCATGTATACGTCATATGACAAGGTGGCTTTCCAGGGCCCACTAGGCGCTGGTTCTTCATCGTCTCTTTCATTGGCGTCCATACCGTCGATGTCTTCGGAGTCGAAGTTGAGCATGTCGGTTAAGTCGTCGACAATGGCTACAAAGTGGGTGGTGGGTGGGCTTTGAATTTCTTCATCGTCCGTATCCCAACCTTGCTGACCATAGTCCGGCCAGGGCTCTCCTGATAAAGAGAGAGACTTTAGTGTCTTCAGAATATCGCCGAAAGGCGAGTGCTGAAAGATGTCCGCGGCAGTAAACTCCATGATCGGTGCCCAATCGGATTCGATCGGCAGGGGCACGGAGGGTTCGGAGTCCGGAGAGGAGTCCGGCTCCTTAGAGTCACGAGTCTCGCGGAGTGCGGGGCTGGTGTTCGGCTCGATCGCCGTTGGGATCGCAGCCCCTGAGGCGGCGTCCAACCACCCATCCTTGATTGGCGCAGTTGGCTCTGAATTAAGGGTCGAAGCCGATGCGGGTGCAGCCTCCAGGTCACTGTTCGGCGGCTGAGCTAGATCATGCTCGTCGTGACAGTGCGGCGTGCTCGGCAGTGGCTCGAATCCGTCAAAGATCAAGTCCCCGCGGATGTCAGCCGTGTAGTTTAAACTTCCAAATCTGACCTGACGGCCAGGGGCATAGCTTTCCATCTGCTCCAGATGGCCAAGTGAATTGGCCCGCAGTGCGAAGCCGCCGAAGACGAAGATCTATCCGGGGAGGAAGGTCTCTCCCTGGACTGCATCACTATTGATGATCACAGGAGTCATCAAGCCTAATGGCGATGACACAGAGGAACTCTCAATGAAAGCACCAATGTCGGTGTCAAAACCGACGGATCTCGGGTAGGGGGTCCCGAACTGTGCGTCTGGGCCGGATGGTAAGAGGAGGCAAGGGACACGAAGTTTTACCCAGGTTCGGGCCCTCTTGATGGAGGTAAAACCCTACGTCCTGCTTGATTAATATTGATGATATGGGTAGTACAAGAGTAGATCTACCACGAGATCGGAGAGGCTAAACCCTAGAAGCTAGCCTATGGTATGATTGTTGTTCTGTATGTTTTCCTACGGACTGAAACCCTCCGATTTATATAGACACCGGAGAGGGTTAGGGTTACACAAAGTTGGTTACTATGGTAGGAGATCTACATATTCGTATCGCCAAGCTTGCCTTCCACGCCAAGGAAAGTCCCTTCCGGACACGGGACGAAGTCTTCAATCTTGTATCTTCATAGTCCAGGAGTCCGGCTGAAGGTATAGTCCGGCCATCCGGACACCCCCTAATCCAGGACTCCCTCACTCCCACTCACTTCTTTCGAGAGAAACTCCTCTAGAAAGGATCCATTCTCAGCAACGAATATCTTGCCTTCGGATCTGTGATAGAAGGTGTACCCAACATTTTCTTTTGGGTATCCTATGAAGACGCACTTCTCCGATTTGGGTTTGAGCTTATCAGGTTGAAACTTTTTCACATAAGCATTGCAACCTCAAACTTTAAGAAATGACATCTTAGATTTCTTGCCAAACCATAGTTCACACGGTGCCATCTCAACGGATTTAGATGGTGCCCTATTTAACGTGAATGTAGTTGTCTCTAATGCATAACCCCAAAACGATAGCGGTAAACCAGTAAGAGACGTCATAGATCGCACCATATCTAATAAAGTACGGTTACGACGTTCGGACACACCATTACACTGTGGTGTTCCAGGTGGCGTGAGTAGTGAAACTATTTCACATTGTTTTAACTGAAGGCCAAACTCGTAACTCAAATATTTTACTTCTGCGATCATATCGTAGAAACTTTTATTTTGTTATGATGATTCTCTACTTCACTATGAAATTCTTTGAACTTTTCAAATGTTTCAGACTTGTGTTTCATCAAGTAGATATACTCATATCTGCTCAAATCATCTGTGAAGATCAGAAAATAATGATACCTGCCGCGAGCTTGAATACTCATCGGACCACATACATCAGTATGCATGATTTCCAACAAATCTGTTGCTTGCTGCATTGTTCCGGAGAACAGAGTCTTAGTCATCTTGCCCATGAGGCATGGTTCGCAAGCATCAACTGATTCATAATCAAGTGATTCCAAAAGTCCATCAGCATGGAGTTTCTTCATGCGCTTTACATCAATATGACCTAAACGGCAGTGCCACAAATAAGTTGCACTATCATTATTAACTTTGCATCTTTTGGTTTCAATAATATGAATATGTGTATCACTACGATCGAGATCCAACGAACCATTTTCATTGGGTGTGTAACCATATATGTAAACAGAACAACAATTTATTCTCTTACTTAAATGAATAACCGTATTGCAATAAACATGATCAAATCATATTCACGCTCAATGTAAACACCAAATAACACTTATTTAGGTTCAACACTAATCCCGAAAGTATAGGGAGTGTGCGATGATGATCATATCAATCTTGGAACCACTTCCAACACACATCGTCACTTTACCCTTAACTAGTCTTTGTTCATTCTGCAACTCCCGTTTTGAGTTACTACTCTTAGCAACTGAACCAGTTATCAAATACCGGGGGGTTGCTACGAACACTAGTAAAATACACATCAATAATCTATATATCAAATATACCTTTGTTCACTTTGCCATCCTTCTTATCCGCCAAATACTTGGGGCAATTCCGCCTCCAGTGACCAGTCCCTTTGCAGTAGAAGCACTTAGTCTCAGGCTTAGGTCCAGACTTGGGTTTCTTCATTAGAGAAGCAACTTGTTTGCCGTTCTCCTTGAAGTTCCCCTTCTTCCCTTTGCCCTTTCTCTTGAAACTAGTGGTCTTGTCAACCATCAACACTTGATGTTTTTCTTGATTTCTACCTTCGCCGATTTTTGCATCGCGAAGAGCTTGGGAATTGTTTTCGTCATCCCTTGCATATTATAGTTCATCACTAAGTTCTACTAACTTGGTGATGGTGACTAGAGAATTTTGTCAATCACTATTTTATCTGGAAGATTAACTCCCACTTGATTCAAGCGATTGTAGTACCCAGACAATCTGAGCACATGCTCACTGCTTGAGCTATTCTCCTCCATCTTTTAGCTATAGAACTTGATGGAGACTTGATATCTCTCAACTCGGGTATTTGCTTGAAATATTAACTTCAACTCCTGGAACATCTCATATGGTCCATGACGTTCAAAACGTCTTGGAAATCCCGATTCTAAGCTGTTAAGCATGGTGCACTAAACTATCAAGTAGTCATCATATTGAGCTAGCCAAATGTTCATGACGTCTGCATCTACTCCTGCAATAGGCCTATCACCTAGCGGTGCATCAAGGACATAATTCTTCTGTGCAGCAATGAGGATAATCCTCAGATCACGGATCCAATCCACATCATTGCTACAAACATTTTTCAACTTGGTTTTCTCTAGAAACATATCAAAAAAAACAAAGGAGCTAAACGCGAGTTATTGATCTACAACATAGATATGCTAATACTACCAGGACTAAGTTCATGATAAATTAAAGTTCAATTAATCATATTACTTAAGAACTCCCACTTAAAAAGACATCCCTCTAATCTTCTAAGTGATCAAGTGATCCAAATCAACTAAACCATAACCGATCATCACGTGAAATGGAGTAGTTTTCAATGGTGAACATCACTATGTTGATCATATCTACTATATGATTCACGCTCAACCTTTCGGTCTCAGTGTTCCGAGGCCATATCTGCATATGCTAGGCTCGTCAAGTTTAACCTGAGTATTCTGCATGTGCAAAACTGGCTTGCACCCGTTGTAGATGGACATAGAGCTTATCACACCCGATCATCACGTGGTGTCTGGGCACGACGAACTTTGGCAACGGTGCATACTCAGGGAGAACACTTTTATCTTGAAATTTAGTGAGAGATCATCTTATAATGCTACCGTCAATCAAAGCAAGATAAGATGCATAAAAGATAAACATCGCATGCAATCAATATAAGTGATATGATATGGCCATCATCATCTTGTGCTTGTGATCTCCATCTCCGAAGCATCGTCATGATCACCATCGTCACCGGAGTGACACCTTGATCTCCATCGTAGAATCGTTGTTGTCTCACCAATCTTATGCTTCTACGACTAATGCTACCGCTTAGTGATAAAGTAAAGCATTACAGGGCGATTGCATTGCATACAATAAAGCGACAACCATATGGCTCCTGCCAGTTGCCGATAACTTGGTTACAAAACGTGACCATCTCATACAATAAAATTTAGCATCATGCCTTGACCATATCACATCACAACATGCCCTGCAAAAACAAGTTAGACATCCTCTACTTTGTTTGTTGCAAGTTTTACGTGGCTGCTACGGGCTTAGCAAGAACCAAACTTACCTACGCATCAAAAACCACAACGATAGTTTGTCAAGTTGGTGCTGTTTTAACCTTCACAAGGACCGGGCGTAGCCACACTCGGTTCAACTAAAGTTGGAGAAACTGACACCCGCCAGCCACCTGTGTGCAAAGCACATCGGTAGAACCAGTCTCACGTAAGCGTACGCGTAATGTCGGTCCTGGCCGCTTCCTCCAACAATACCGCCGAACCAAAGTATGACATGCTGGTAAGCAGTATGACTTATATCGCCCACAACTCACTTGTGTTCTACTCGTGCATATAACATCAACACATAAAACCTAGGCTCAGATGCCACTATTGGGGAACGTAGTAATTTCAAAAAAATTCCTACGCACATGCAAGATCATGGTGATGCACACCAACGAGAGGGGAGAGTGTTGTCTACGTACCCTCGTAGACCGGAAGCGGAAGCGTTATAACAACGCGGTTGATGTAGTCGCACGTCTTCACGGCCCGACCGATCAAGCACCGAAACTACGACACCTCCGAGTTTTTGCACACGTTCAGCTCGATGACGATCCCCGGACTCCGATCCAGCAAAGTGTCGGGGATGAGTTCCGGCAGCACGATGGCGTGGTGACGATCTTGATGTTCTGCCGTCGCAGGGCTTCGCCTAAGCACCGCTACAATATTATCGAGGATTATGGTGGAGGGGGGCACCGCACACGACTAAGAGATCAATGATCAATTGTTGTGTCTCTGGGGTGCCCCTTGCCCCCGTATATAAAGGAGTGTAGGAGGGGGCCGGCCAAGGAGGGTGGCGCGCCCAAGGGGGGGAGTCCAACTCCCACCGGGAGTAGGACTCCCCTTTTTCCTATTAGGAGTAGGAGAGGGAAGGAAGAGGAAGGAGGGAGGAAGGAAAGGGGGGGGGGCGGCCCCCTCCCAATTCGGATTGGGCATGGGGGGGCGCCCCCTCCCTTTCTCCTTTCCCCTCCTTTCCACTAAGGCCCAATAAGGCCCATATACCTCCCGGGGGGTTCCGATAACCTCCCGGTGATCCGGTATTGTCCCAATCTTACCCGGAACCTTTTCGGTGTCCAAATATAGTCGTCCAATATATCGATCTTTATGTCTCGACCATTTCAAGACTCCTCGTCAAGTCCGTGATCACATCCGGGACTCCGAACAACCTTCGGTACATCAAAATATATAAATCCATAATGAAACTGTCATTGTAACGTTAAGCGTGTGAACCCTACGGGTTCGAGAACTATGTAGACATGACCGAGACACGTCTTCGGTCAATAACCAATAGCGGAACCTGGATGCTCATATTGGCTCCTACATATTCTACGAAGATCTTTATCGGTCAGACCGCATAACAACATACGTTGTTCCCTTTGTCATCGGTATGTTACTTGCCCGAGATTCGATCGTCGGTATCTCAATACCTAGTTCAATCTCGTTACCGGCAAGTCTCTTTACTCGTTCCGTAATACATCATATTGCAACTAACTTATTAGTTGCATTGCTTGCAAGGCTTAAGTGATGTGTATTACCGAGAGGGCCCAGAGATACCTCTCCGACAATCGGAGCGACAAATCCTAATCTCGAAATACGCCAACCCAACATGTACCTTTGGAGACACCTGTAGAGCACCTTTATAATCACCCAGCTACGTTGTGACGTTTGGTAGCACATAAAGTGTTCCTCCGGTAAACGGGAGTTGCATAATCTCATAGTCATAGGAACATGTATAAGTCATGAAGAAAGCAATAGCAACATACTAAACGATCGGGTGCTAAGCTAATGGAATGGGTCATGTCAATCATATCATTCTCCTAATGATGTGATACCGTTAATCAAATGACAACTCATGTCTATGGTTAGGAAACATAACCATCTTCGATTAACAAGCTAGTCAAGTAGAGGCATACTAGTAACACTTTGTTTGTCTATGTATTCACACAAGTATTACGTTTCCAGTTAATACAATTCTAGCATGAATAATAAACATTTATCATGATATAAGGAAATAAATAATAACTTTATTATTGCCTATAGGGCATATTTCCTTCATGAGTGACTTTCCCGATGATCGGCAAGCCATTGAGATTAAATGGATCTTCAAGAGGAAGACGAATGTTGGTAGTAGTGTTAGTATCTACAAAGCTCGAATTGTCGCAAAAGGTTTTTGACAAGTTCAAGGTGTTGACTATGATGAGAGTTTCTCACTCGTATCTATGCTTAAAGTCTGTCCGAATCATGTTAGCAATTGTCGCATTTTATGAAATTTGGCAAATGGATGTCAAAACTACATTCCTTAATGGATTTCTTAAAGAAGAGTTGTATATGATGCAACCAGAAGGTTTTGACAATCCGGAAGGTGCTAACAAAGTGTGTAAGCTCCAGTGATCCATTTATGGACTGGTGCAAGCATCTCGGAGTTGCAATGCACGCTTTGATAGTGTGATCAAAGCATATGGTTTTATATAGACTATTGGAGAAGCATGTATTTACAAGAAAGTGAGTGGGAGATCTGAAGCATTTCTGATATTATATCTGGATGACATATTGTTAATTGGAAATAATACAGAATTTCTAGATAGCATAAAAGGATACTTGAATAAGAATTTTTCAATGAAAGACCTCAGTGACATATTGGGCATCAAGATATATAAAGATAGATGAAGACACTTGGTAAGACATTCCTTAAGTACATACCTTGATAAGATTTTGAAGGAGTTCAAAATGGACCAGTCAAAGAAGGAGTTCTTGCCTGAGTTGTAAGGTGTGAAGTTGAGTAAAGACTCAAAACCCGACCACGGCAGAAAATAAAAAGAGAATGAAAAGTCATTCCCTATGCCTCAGTCATAGGTTTTATAAAGTATTCTATGCTGTGTACCTCACCATGAGTTTGGCAAGAGGGTACAATAGTGATCTAGGAGTGGATCACTGGACAACGGTCAAAATTATCCTTAGCGGAATAAGGACATGTTTCTCGGTTATGGAGGTGACAAAATTTTCATCGTAAAGGGTTACGTTGATGCAAGCTTTGACACTGATCTAGATGACTCTAAGTCTCAATCTGGATACATATTGAAAGTGGGAGCGATTAGCTAGAGTAGCTCCGTGCAGAGCATTGTAGACATATAAAATTTGCAAAATACACACGACTCTGAATGTGGCAGACCCGTTGACTAAACTTCTCTCACAAGCAAAACATGATCACTCTTTGGGTGTTAACCACATAGCGATGTGAACTAGATTATTGACTCTAGTAAATCCTTTGGGTATTAGTCACATGGAGATGTGAGCTAATCACATAAAGATGTGAACTATTGGTGTTAAATCACATGATGTTGTGAACTAGATTATTGACTCTAGTGCAAGTGGGAGACTGAGGGAAATATGCCCTAGAGGCAATAATAAAGTTGTTATTTATATTTCCTTATATCATGACAAATGTTTATTATTCATGCTAGAATTGTATTAACCGCAAACTTAGTACATGTGTGAATACATAGACAAAATACAGTGTCCCTAGTATGCCTCTACTTGACTAGCTCGTTAATCAAAGATGGTTAAGTTTCCTAACCATAGACATGTGTTGCCATTTGATGAACGGGAACACATCATTAGAGAATGATGTGATGGACAAGACCCATCCGTTAGATTAGCGTAATGATCGTTTAGTTTTATTGCTATTGCTTTCTTCATGGCTTATACATGTTCCTCTAACTATGATATTATGCAACTCCCGAATACCAGAGGAACACCCTGTGTGATATCAAACATCACAACGTAACTGGGTGATTATAAAGATGCTCTATAGGTGTCTCTGATGGTGTTTGGTGAGTTGGCATAGATCGAGATTAGGATTTGTCACTCCGAGTATCGGAGAGGTACCTCTGGGCCCTCTCGGTAATGCACATCACTATGAGCCTTTCAAGCAATGTGACTAATGAGTTAGTTACAAGATGATGCATTACAGAATGAGTAAAGAGACTTGCCGGTAATGAGATTGAACTAGGTATGATGATACTGACGATCGAATATCGGACAAGTAACATACCGATGACAAAGGGAACAACGTATGTTGTTATGTGGTTGACCGATAAAGATCTTCGTAGAATATCTAGGAGCCAATATGAGCATCCAGGTACCGCCATTGGTTATTGACCGGAGATGTGTCTTGGTCATGTCTACATAGTTCTCGAACCCGTAGGGTCCGCACGCTTAATGTTCGATGATGATTTGATTATGAGTTATGTGATTTGATGGCCGAAGTTTGTTCGGAGTCCCGGATGAGATCATGGACATGACGAGGAGTCTCGAAATGGTCGAGACATAAAGATTCATATATTGGAAGGCTATATTCAGACATCGGAAAGGTTCCGAGTGATTCGGGTATTTTTCGGAGTACCGGGGAGTTACGGGAATTCACCGGGAAAAGTAATGGGCCTTATTGAGCCATACGGGAAAAGAGGAGGCAGACCAAGGGGAGGTGTCCCCACCATGGGTCCAAATTGGACTAGTGGAAGGGGGCGGCGCCCCCCTTGCCTTTTTCCTGTTCCCTCTCTCTTTCCCTCTTTCCTTCTCTCCTACTCCAAAAAGGAAAGGGATTCCTACTTGGACTTGGAAGTCCTAGTAGGACTCCATACTCTTGGCGCGCCCCTAGGGGGCTGGCCTCTCTCCCTCCCTCCTTTATATACGTGGGTAGGGGACACCCCAAAGAGACATTAGATCAATTGTCTTAGCCGTGTGCGGTGCCCCCCTCAACAGTTACACACCTCAGTCATATCGTTGTAGTGCTTAGGCGAAGCCCTGCGCCGGTAACTTCATCATCACCATCGCCACGCCGTCATGCTGACGAAACTCTCCCTCGTCCTCAACTGGATCAAGAGCTCGAGGGATGTCATCATGCTAAACATGTGCTGAACGCGGAGGTGCCATATGTTTGGTGCTAGGATCGGTTAGACCGCGAAGACGTTCGACTACATCATCCGCGTTACTAAACGCTTCCGCTTTCTGTCTACGAGGGTACGTAGACACACTCTCCCCTCTCATTGCTATGCATCTCCTAGATAGATCTTGTGTGATCATATGAATTTTTTTGAAATACTGCATTCCCCAATAGATACGATACCAGGGTAGTCCCCCAAGCTTGGTAGTTTCCAAGGGGAGTGCCCATACCCATGTATTTAGAACTCTTTCTTCAGAGGTGGTGATGAAGGAGTTGTTGATGAAGTAGGTTTGTCTTCCTTCTTACAAGGCATAGGCTCGCCATCATAGAAGGATGATCGAGTCCCTGGGATCCTCGAATTTGCAGCCAAACTCATCCTCTTGAATCTATATTCATACTCACAATTTTGGTTTTGCAGGTCATAGATATGGGCTTGGAGATGCTCAATTTTCTCATGAAGCCTGAAGATGGCCTCCTCAATGCTCTTGGGATCCAGCTTGTGCTTGTTGGTGAACTCCATGATCATCATGTGATTTGCGTTGATTCCATGATCCACCATCCCTTGGCACTTGAAACTTGTTGCTCCATCGCTTCGAGCCTCGTCTCCACGCTTCCAGTCTTCTTTGGCCCCTCTACATCGCATATGTGCAGCACCCCCTCATGCATCCCAATGGTTTGAGGGTGTTGCAGCACCTCCGTGAGGTAAGGGTTGATGACCTTCTCAAAAAACTTGTCCTTGGGGGCGCTTGGAGATGTCATGCTGATCTAGATCTATTAGAAAAACAGATCGAAACAAAAACAGGAGATATTGTCGTGGTACGATGGTCAAAACCTTCGGGAGATTATATAATGATTTTTTACTGACCAAAGGAAGTATTGTGCAAGAAAACAGAGTCCAGAAGGCACATGAGGTGGCTACAAGGATGGGGGGCGCCCTGGGGTAGGACGTGCCCTCCACCCTTGTGGTGGCCTCGTGTCTCTTTCGGACTACTTTTAATTTTCCTATTATTTTAATATTCCAAAATGGAGAAAAATTATCATTGGAAATGTTTTGGAGTTGGTTTACTTACCGTACCACATACCTATTCCTTTTCGGAGTCTAAAACGTTCTGGAAAGTGTCCCTTATGTACTCCTACGGTGTTACGGTATTAATTATATTGGTCTCAACATTTATGGGAGTACCTGAGATGTAATGTTTGATTCTTTTACCATTTACCACCTTCGGATTTGTGCCTTTGGCGTTGTTAATTTTTATGGCACCGGAACGATAGACCTCCTCGATGATGTAAGGACCTTCCCATTTAGAGAGAAGCTTTCCTGCAAAAAACCTTAAACGAGAGTTGTATAGCAAAACATGATCACCTACATTAAAGTAACGCTTTTGTATCCTTTTATCATGCCATCTTTTAACTTTTTCTTTAAACAACTTGGCATTCTCATAGGCTTGGGTTCTCCATTCATCAAGTGAACTAATGTCCAATAACCTCTTTTCACCGGCAAGTTTGAAATCATAATTGAGCTCTTTAATAGCCCAGTATGCCTTATGTTGTAGTTCAAGAGGTAAGTGACATGCTTTTCCATAAACCATTTTATACGGAGACATACCCATAGGATTCTTAAAAGCAGTTCTATAAGCCCACAAAGCATCATCAAGTTTCTTAGACCAATTCTTTCTAGATCTATTAACAGTCTTTTGCAGAATTAATTTAGTCTCTCTATTGCTCAATTCTACTTGACCACTAGACTGAGGACGATATGGAGATGCAATTCTATGATTAACATCATACTTAGCAAGCATTTTACGGAAAGCACAATGAATAAAATGTGAACCGCCATCAGTCATTACATATTTAGGGACTCCAAACCTCGGAAAAATAACTTCTTTAAGCATCTTAATAGAAGTGTTATGATCAGCACTACTAGTTGGAATTGCTTCTACCCACTTAGTAACATAATCAACAACAACAACAAAAATATGTGTATACCCGTTAGAGGAAGGAAAAGGTCCCATATAATCAAAGCCTTAAACATCAAATGGTTCAATAACAAGTGAATAGTCCATAGGCATTTCGTTACGTCTACTAATATTACCAATTCTTTGACATTGATCACAAGACAAGACAAACTTATGGGCATCCTTGAAAAGAGTGGGCCAATAGAACCTGGATTGCAATACCTTATGCGCAGTTCTATCTCCAGCGTGGTGTCCTCCATAGGACTCAGAGTGGTACTTGAGTAGGATCTGTTCCTGTTCATGCTCAAGTACACAATGTCTAATAACACCATCTACTCCTTCTTTATAAAGGTGTGGGTCATCCCAAAAGTAATGTCTTAAATCATAGAAAAACTTTTTCTTTTGATGGTATGTGAAACTAGGTGGTATAAATTTAGCAACAATACAATTAGCATAATCAGCATACCATGGAGTATTATGAGAGGCATTTATGACATTTAATTGCTCATCAGGAAAGCTATCATCAATAGGTAGTGGGTCATCAAGAACATTTTCTAACCTAGACAAGTTCTCTGCAAAGGGGTTCTCAGCTCCCTTTCTATCAATAATATGCAAATCAAATTCTTGTAGCAAGAGAACCCATCTAATAAGTCTAGGTTTAGCATCTTTATTTTCCATAATGTATTTAATAGCAGCATGATCAGTGTGAATAGTTACTTTAGAATCAACAATATAAGGTCTAAACTTATCACATGCAAATACAACTGCTAAAAATTATTTTCAGTGGTAGCATAATTTCTCTGGGCACTGTCTAGAGTTTTACTAACATACTGGATAACATTTAATTTCTTATCAACTCTTTGTCCTAGAACAGCACCAACAGCATAATCACTAGCATCACACATAATTTGAAAGGGTAAATTCCAATTAGGTGCCTGAACAATAGGTGCAGTAATCGGGGCTTTCTTAAGTATTTCAAATGCTTCTACATAATCATCATAAAAAACAAAAGGAACATATTTTTGTAAGAGATTAGTGAGAGGCCTAGAAATTTTAGAGAAGTCTTTAATAAACCTCCTATAGAAACCAACATGACCCAGGAAACTTCTTATACCTTTGATATCTTTAGTACACGGCATATTTTCAATAGCATCTACTTTAGCTTTATCAACTCCAATACCTCTTTTAGAAACTTTATGCCCCAAGTCAATACCTTCATTAACCATAAAGTGACACTTTTCCCAATTCAAGACAAGATTAGTTTCTTCACATCTCCGCAAAACTCGGTCAAGATTGCTTAAGCAATCATCAAAAGAAGTTTCGTAAATGGAGAAATCATCCATGAAAACCTCAACAATCTTTTCACAAAAGTCGGAGAATAAAGCAGTCATACATCTTTGAAAGGTACCAGGTGCATTGCATAAACCAAAAGGCATACGCCCATAAGCAAAGTACCGGAAGGGCAAGTAAAAGTGGTTTTCTCTTGATCATCTTTTGACACAGGTATTTGAGAGAAACCAGAATAACCATCTAGAAAGCAAAAATGAGTATGTTTGGATAGTCTTTCTGGCATTTGATCAATAAAAGGTAGAGGTTAATGATCTTTCCTAGTAGCTTTATTTAATTTGTGAAAATCAATTACCATTCTATTACTTGTAAAAATATTTTGAGGGATCAATTCATTCTTATCATTAGGAACAACAATAATACCTCCCTTCTTAGAGACACAATGAACGGGACTTACCCATTGACTATCAGCAATAGGATAAATTATACCTGCCTCCAAAAGCTTTAGTATTTCATTTCTTACCACTTCTTTCATCTTGGGATTTAACCGTCGTTGACGATCAACAACCGGTTTAGCATCTTTCTCCAATTTAATTTTGCGTTGACATAGAGTGGGACTAATGCCCTTAAGATCATCAAGAGTATATCCAATAGCGGCACGGTTCTTCTTCAGAGTTTTCAATTTCTTTTCTTCATGCTCTAAAAGGTTAGCACTAATAATAATAGGATATATATCTTTTTTTTCATCAAGATAGTATATTTCAGTGTATCAGGTAATGGTTTAAGCGCAAACACGGGATCGCCCTTAGGTGGAGGAGGATCTCCAAGGATTTCAATAAGAAAATTGTGTTTCAAAATAGGTCCTTGATTAAAGAATACTTCATCTATTTCCCTTCTTTCATTCATAAACATATCATTTTCATGGTCTAGCAAATATTGTTCTAAAGGATCATTAGGAGGCACGGCAATAGAAGCAAGACCAATAATTTCATATTTACTAGGCAATTCTTTATCATGGGGTTGTCTACGAAATTTAGAGAAATTAAAATCATGAGACATATCCCCTAAACCAATAGTAACAACATCTTTCTCGTAGTCTATCTTAGCATTAACAGTATTCAAGAAAGGTCTACCAAATATAATGGAATAAGAATTATCTTGTGGGGAACCAAGAAAAAGAAAATCAGTAGGATATTTAATTTTCCCACACAAGACTTCAACATCTCTAACAATCCCAATTGGTGATATAGTATCTCTATTAGCAAGCTTAATAGTAACATCAATATCAAAAATTCAATATGGCTCATACTACCATGTAGTACTATTATCTCAGTGGTTGTTCCACGTCATGATCTACGCACGCACATGTATTCATTGAGGTATAGCGCTGGTCCATTCAATTTACAACAGTGGCAATGGAGTTTGTCCGTTGTAAATTATGAGTCCCATCTGACTCAGTCCACTACGGTCGTGGACTGGCTGATTTATTATGGATCGTGCTACTGTGGCTCCTGGTCCGCAAACAAGGGTTATCGGCCGGGCCCTTATACTCTGAACATCGAAACTCTCTCAACATTATCTCCTTTCAATCCGCAGCGTCTTCTTCTTGGCTACCATGGCCTCTTCTTCCTCCTCAAGCCAACAGGTGGTCAACACCAACCTGCTCCCTCTGATCCCGTGCCCTAGGTGAGGGCGGGAAGGCCTAAGCGACATCTCTGTCTGCGGGAAAAAGGCCCGGCAATCACTACTAAGGTATACCGTCGAGTGTAAGTTATGTAATCTCAATCTGAGATCTGGTTGCTGTTTCCTTGCCCATCGGTTTAACTGATGATTAGTCCTTCATATTATTTTTTTAGTCGCGTCAGTGCTCATTTTTGAGTGGAAGGACACATATTATTTTTGAATGGCAATGTTTTTTTACATCGTTACCTTGTTGAAGGCATTGTCCAGATATGCTCTGACTGATTCTTCAAGGTGAAAACCTAGATTCTGCCTTTGGTGGTTGAATCCGGTAACGGCGACGCTTGAGTGTCGCTCCCTTCTTGAAGGCGTTGCTGTTGAGGAACCTCGTTGTCTGTGTGGTGTCATTAGATAGTTGGTGCGGATATGGTGTTTACTATAGTTTGCCGATCGTGGCTTTGATCACTTTGGGTTTTTCTCTTTTTCTCGGCTACACATAGCTTTGGTCTTATATGACTTTGCTATTTGCTGCCGTGTTTTTTGTGTGTGTGCATTTGTGTTGGCTGTGTGCATCTTAGCTATGCAGAGGCTGGGTGTGTGCTCTTTTGGTTTGTATCTTCTTGATGCTCCTTTATGAGCTAATAAAATCCACCCTTTATCAAAAAAAGGACACATATCATGTCGTGCTAGAGTCCATCTGATCTCGGTCACTACTGCCCACGCCATCACCAGCTTCACCTGCACTGCAACACAGGAACTCATTTCAAGAGATGGAGCTCATCAGAATACATCTCCTCCCAGCTGCTCTCCCCCGCATGGATGCCAGCAGGTCGACCCAGCTAGATCCAATGACAAAGTTGACTTTTCAAGGATTGCGCTCCTCCTCCTCGCTGCCAACTTCAGAATTCAAGTGACTCTTCGTCAAAGTGGCCACTCTCTGTCATGGAGCGTTGGGTCAAAAGAAAACCGAGTCAGTGGTAGTACTAGTCTTCATTACGCGTGTGTTTTTAACTTGTTAGTTTTAATTAGATAGTTAGCTTTTGAGAGTTTTGGGCGTTTTAATTAGGTCGTGTTAGTCTGAAATGTACTCATCCTTTGGAGTGTGAGTTATCGAATCTCAATCTCAGAGTTGTGGACGGAGCTCCGCCATTGAAGATCGGGAATCTGCAATCAAAAAGAGCAAACGAGGGGGTGTCATCCCAGCCCCCGGAGATGTTGAACCGCCAGTACCAGGCCAGCTCGCCGGACTAGATCACGCATTTCCTTTTTTGTTGGAACAGGGAACCGGGGGGATCAAAGCATGGAGGAGCTGGGGGAGGAAGGGGAAGGACGCGGATGCGCGATGACGCACCTATACACAGTCCACGCCTCCCACCCGCTCATGCCGGCCACCGCCGCCACCACCACCATCCTAGTCGCCTGTCCCCTTCATGGCCTGCTTGATTATTTCGGTCTCAAACCTTTCTTTTCGTCGACCTCCAAAACTTATTTACTCCATTTTTTGTTTCATTCCCGTCTAACCAGCACGGCAGCACCACCTTTGGCCCGACCCGCACTTCTTTTTCCTACAACTGGTGTGGTTGAAAAAATGGACGGTGGTCCAGAATCTATGTCCAATTGTACCGGCGGTCTATCATCGTATGTTCCGTTACCAGCGACCGGGCTCCACCAGGTATTCATACGAGGCATGCATGCCCGTATCTGTACAACATTCAGCATGCGGGGGATTACTTGCATTTCCATCGCTCGCCATGTGAGCGTTTAGTGCCCTAGCCACCTACCGATCGCATTGTTTCAACGGATGAGATAATGCTACTATATGGTTGTATGAGCCATATCGCTGCTCTCCATCAATATCTTCTATCTCAGTAGGTGCAATATCATTCATAATTTCTTCATATAAGGTATAAGGAATTGCACTCACACTAGCACCCACAGCACATAAGCCATGACAACAATGATCTCCTATTTTAACAGAAACAAGAGGTCTATGTTTATCTATAGTACCAAGTTTAGCAATTCTAGCAGCTTCATCACAGAAATAAATAACATGCCCATCAATATTATCAACCAAGAGATCTTTAACCATAGCAATACTAGGTTCAACTTTAATTTGTTCAGGGGGTTTCGGTGCTCTAATATTACTTTTGCTAACCACAGTTGAAGCTTTAGCATGATCCTTTATTCTAACAGAAAAAGGTGGTTTCTCAATATAAGCAGTAGGAACAATAGGATCAACATTATAAGTAATAGTTTCTTCTTCAACTTTAATAGGTTCAACTGCTTTAACTTCAATGGGAGGATGATATTTAAACCACTTCTCCTTGGGGAGATCAACATGAGTAGCAAAAGATTCACAGAAAGAAGCTACCATCTCCGAGTCAAGTCCATATTTAGTGCTAAAATCACGAAAAGCATCGGTATCCATAAAAGATTTAACACAATCAAACTTAAGGTTCATACCTGATTCTTTACCTTCGTCAAGTTCCCAATCTTCAGAGTTGCATTTAACTCTTTCCAATAATTCCCATTTGAATTCAATATCCTTCTTCATATATGAACCAGCACAAGAAGTATCGAGCATGGATCAATCAATATGAGAAAGTCGGGCATAAAATTTTTGAATAATAATTTCACTTGAGAGCTCATGATTGGGGCATGAATATAACATTGACTTAAGACTCCCCCAAGCATGAGCGATACTTTATCCTTCACGAGGCCAAAACTTATATATATATATAATTCCGATCACGATGAGCTAGATGCATAGGATAAAACTTTTGATGAAATTCCAATTTCAATCGGTTGTAGTTCCATGATCCAATATCATCAAATAGCCTATACCATGTCAATGCCTTTCCCTTAAAATATAAAGGGAAGACCTTCTTCTTGACAACATCCTCGGGCATACCTGCAAGCTTAAATAATCCACAAACTTCATCCACATAGATTAGATGCATATCGGGAAGTAATGTTCCATCTCCTGTATAAGGATTAGCTAGCAGTTTCTCTATCATACCCAAAGGAATTTCATAATAAATATTTTCAGTAGGTGAGTAGGTTGAGGAGCAACTAATTGTGGTTCCGGTCGAGGTGAAGATACCCCGAACAAACCCCTCAAAGGATTATTTTCCATAGTAACCAGTGACAATAAATTTCAGCACACTATATAAATGTTTCCTTACCAAATTCCACTTACCAAAGGCGCTTCACTCCCGGCAACGACACCAGAAAAGAGTCTTGATGATCTACAAGTATTGGGAATCTATCGTAGTACTTTGGATAAGTAAGAGTGTCGAACCCAATGAGGAGTAGAAGGAAATGACAAGTGGTTTTCAGCAAGGTATTCTCTGCAAGCACTGAAATTATCGGTAACACATAGTTTTGTGATAAGATAAATCGCAACGGGTAACAAGTAAATAAAGTAACTAAGGTGCATCAAGGTGGAACAATCCTTTTTGTAGCAAAGGAAAAGCCTAGACAAACTCTTATATAAAGCAAAGCGCTCCCGAGGACACATGTGAATTATTGTCAAGTTAGTTTTTTTACTATAAACAGTAAGGTAACACCCGCTGTCAAGTTAGTTTTCATCATGCTCATATGATTCGCTTTCATTACTTTGATAATTTGATATGTGGGTGTGATGTCTACTACACAACCTTCTTATTGTAGACGTTGTTGGGCCTCCAAGTGCAGAGGTTTGTAGGACAATAGCAAATTTCCCTCAAGTGGATGACCTAAGGTTTATCAATTCATGGGAGGCGTAGGATGAAGATGGCTCTCTCAAACAACCCTACAACCAAATAGCAAAGAGTCTCTTGTGTCCCCAACACACCCAATACAATGGTAAATTGTATAGGTGCACTAGTTCGGCGAAGAGATGGTGATACAAGTGCAATATGGATGGTAGATATAGGTTTTTGTAATCTGAAACTATAAAAACAACAAGGTAACTAATGATAAAAGTGAGCGAAAACGGTATTGCAATGCGTTGAAACAAGGCCTAGGGTTCATACTTTCACTAGTGCAAGTTCTCTCAACAATAATAACATAATTGGATCATATAACAATCCCTCAACATGCAACAAAGAGTCACTCCAAAGTCACTAATAGCGGAGAACAAACGAAGAGATTATTGTAGGTTATGAAACCACCTCAAAGTTATTCTTTCTGATCGATCTATTCAAGAGTCCGTACTAGAATAACACCTTAAGGCATAAATCAACCAAAACCCTAATGTCACCTAGATAGTCCAATGTCACCTCAAGTATCCATGGGTATGATTATACGATATGCATGACACAATATCAGATTAATCTATTCAACCAACACAAAGAACTTCAAAGAGTGCCCCAAATTTTCTACCGGAGAGTCAAGATGAAAACGTGCGCCAACCCCTATGCATAAGTTCACGAGGTCACGGAACTCGCAAGTTGATCACCAAAACATACATCAAGTGGATCACGTGAATATCCCATTGTCACCACAGATAAGCACATGCAAGACATATATCAAGTGTTCTTCACGAGGTCACGGAACTCGCAAGTTGATCACCAAAACATACATCAAGTGGATCACGTGAATATCCCATTGTCACCACAGATAAGCACATGCAAGACATATATCAAGTGTTCTCAAATCCTTAAAGAATCAATCCGATAAGATAACTTCAAAGGGAAAACTCAATTCATTACAAGAGAGTAGAGAGGGAGAAACATCATAAGATCCAACTATAATAGCAATGCTCGCGATACATCAAGATCGTGCGAATCAAGAACATGAGAGAGAGAGAGAGAGATAAAACACATAGCTATTGGTACATACCCTCAGCCCCGAGGGTGAACTACTCCCTCCTCGTCATGGATAGCGCCGGGATGATGAAGATGGCCACCGGTGAGGGATTCCCCCTTCCGACAGGGTGCCAGAACAGGGTCGCGATTGGTTTTTGGTGGCTACAGAGGCTTGCGGTGGCGGAACTCCTGATCTAGGTTATTTTCTGGAGGTTTCTGTATTTATAGGAATTTTTGGCGTCGGGAACAAGTCAGGGGGTCCCCAAGTCATCCATGAGATAGGGCGGCGCGCCCGGGGGATGGGGGAGGGGGCGCCCCCACTCTCGTGGATGGCCCGGGACTCTTCTGGCCCAACTCTTTTACTCTGGGGGCTTGTTTTGGTCCATAAAAAATCATCAAAAATTTGCACATCAATTGGACTCTGTTTGGTATTCCTTTTCTGTAGAAATCAAAACAAGGAAAAACAGAAACTGGCACTGGGCTCTAGGTTAATAGGTTAGTCCCAAAAATCATATAAATGCATATAAAACATCCTAGATGGATAATATAATACTCCCTCCGTTGCAAAATACTTGTCTTTCTAGGCATTTCAACAAGTGACTACATACGGAGCAAAATGACTGAATCTATACTCTAAAATATGTATTCATACATCTGTATGTAGTAGTCATTTAAAATGTCTAGAAAGACAAGTATTTAGGAACGGAGGGAGTAGCATGGAACAATAAAAAATTATAGATACGTTGGATACGTATCAAGCATCCCCAAGCTTAATTCCTGCTCGTCCTCGAGTAAGTAAATGATAAAAACAGAATTTTTGATGTGGAATGCTACCTAACATATTAATCAATGTAATCTTCTCTATTGTGGCAAGAATATTCAGATCCATAAGATTCAAGAAAAAAGTTTAATATTGACATAAAAACAATAATACTTCAAGCATACTAACCAAGCAATTATGTCCTCTCAAAATAACATAGCCAAAGAAAGCTCATCCCTACAAAATCATATAGTTTGGCCATGCTTCATTTTCTTCACACAAAATGTTCCCATCATGCACAACCCCGATGACAAGCCAAGAAATTGTTTCATACTTTAGTATTCTCAAACTTTTTCAACTTTCACGCAATACATGAGCGCGAGCCATGGACATAGCACCATGGGTGGAATGGAATATGATGATGGAGGTTGTGTGGAGAAGACAAAAAAGGAGAAAATCTCACATCGACGCTGCTAATCAACGGGCCATGGAGATGCCCATCAATTTATGTCAATGCGAGGAGTAGGGATTGCCATGCAACAGATGCACTAGAGCTATAAATGTATGAAAGCTCAACAAAAGAAACTAAGTGGGTGTGCATCCAACTTTCTTGCTCACGAAGACCTAGGGCATTTGAGGAAGCCCATTGTTGGAATATACAAGCCAAGTTCTACAATGGAAATTCCCACTAGTATATGAAAGTGACAAAATAAGAGACTCTCTATCATGAAGATCATGGTGCTAATTTGAAGCACAAGTGTGGTAAAAGGATAGTAGCATTGTCTCTTCTCTCTTTTTCTCTCATTTTTTGGGCCTTCTCTTTTTTTGGCCTTTCTCTTTTTTTCCTCACATGGGATAATGCTCTAATAATTATGATCATCACACTCCTATTTATTTACAACTCAAAAATTACAACTCGATACTAGAACAAAATATGACTCTATATGAATGCCTCCGGCGGTGTACCAGGATGTGCAATGATTCAAGAGTGACATGTATAAAACAAATATGATCGGTGGCGTTGCCACAAATACGATGTCAACTACATGATCATGGAAAGCAATATGACAATGATGAAGTGTGTCATAATAAACGGAACGATGGAAAGTTGCATGGCAATATATCTCGGAATGGCTATGGAAATGCCATAATAGGTAGGTATGGTGACTGTTTTGAGGAAGATATAAGGAGGCTTATGTGTGACAGAGCGTATCATATCATAGCGTTTGGATGCACCGGCGAAGTTTGCACCAACTCTCGAGGTGAGAAAGGGCAATGCACGGTACCGAAGAGGCTAGAAATGATGGAAGGGTGAGAGTGCATATAATCCATGGACTCAACATTAGTCATAAAGAACTCACATACTTATTGCAAAAATCTACAAGTCATCAAAACCATGCACTATGCGCATGCTCCTAGGGGAATAGATTGGTAGGAAAAGACCATCGCTCGTCCCCGACCGCCACTCATAAGGAAGGCAATCAAAGAAACACCTCATGCTTCAAATTTGTCACACAACGGTTACTATATGTGCATGCTACAGGACATGCAAACCCCAACACAAGTATTTCTCAATTTCACAGATACTCAACTAGCATGACTCTAATATCACCATCTTCATATCTCAAAACAATTATCAAGTATCAAACTTCTCATAGTATTCAATGCACTCTATATGAAAGTTTTTATTATACCCAACTTGGATGCCCAACATATTAGGACTAGTTTCATAACCAAAGCAAATTACCATGTTTTTTAAGACTCTCAAAATAATATAAGTGAAGCATGAGAGTTCAACAATTTCTTCAAAATAAAACTACCGCCATGCCTAAAAAGATATAAGTGAAGTACTAGAGCAAATGACAAACTACTCCAAAAGATATAAGTGAAGATCAATGAGTAGTCGAGTAATTATGCAACTATGTGAAGACTCTCTAACATTTAATAATTTCAGATCTTGGTATTTTATTCAAACATCAAGCAAAACAAAAAAATAAAATAAAATGACGCTCGAAGCAAAACACATATCTTGTCGTGAATAAAAATATAGCTCCAAGTAAAGTTACCGATGAACGAAGACGAAAGAGGGGATGCCATCCAGGGCATCCCCAAGCTTAGGCTCTTGGTTGTCCTTGAATATTACCTTGGGGTGACTTGGGCATCCCCAAACTTAGGCTCTTTCCACTCCTTATTCCGTAGTCCATCAAAACTTTACCCAAAACTTGAAAACTTCACAACAAAAAACTCAACAGAAAACTCGTAAGCTCCGTTAGTATAAGAAAGCAAATCACCACTTAGGTACTGTCAAGACAAGATTCATAATTTTTCTCACATGATGCCTACTGTACCATATCATTTCTACAATTTATATTAAGCAATATAAGACATAGAAACTAGAAAACAAGCAAATTATGCATCCAAAACAGAATATGTCAAAAACAGAACAGTCTGTAGTAATCTGTAACTCTTGAATACTTCTGTAACTCCAAAAATCCTGATAAATTAGGAAGTCCTAGGCAATTTGTTTATTTATCTACTGTAGTTGGAATTGGTATTTTATCACTCTCTAGTAATACATTAAAATTATTTTCGTGATCGCATACTTTTCTGTTTTTCTCAGCAAGATCAAACAATAATCACCCAAGAAGATCCTAAAGGCTTTACTTGGCACAAACACTAACTAAAACACAAAAACACAATCATAATAGAGGATAGATGATTTATTTATTACTAAACAGGAACAAAAAGCAAGGAACAAAAATAAAATTGGGTTGCCTCCCAACAAGCGCTATCGTTTAACGCCCCTAGCTAGGCATGATGATTTCAATGATGCTCACATAAAAGATAAGAATTGAAACATAAAGAGAGCATCATGAAGAATATGACTAACACATTTAAGCCTAACCCACTTCCTATGCATAGGGATTTTGTGAGCAAACAACTTGTGGGAACAAGAATCAACTTGCATAGGAAAGTAAAACAAGGATAGCTTCAAAAAAATAACACATAGCACTACAAAAAAAGACACATCCGTGACATTTTGGCCGAACGATTTTTTTTTCTGTCATACATATGACACTTCTATGACGATAATTGTGACAAAACCCGGTATCATCATAGATGTGGTGGGCTCCTACTTCTATGACAAAAAATCATGACAGAAAATGAGCTTTTTGTCCTGGGCGGGCCGGAGACGCAGCTGCACGACATTCTTTGGGCCGTCCATGACAGAAAAAACTGTGGTAGAAGCGAGGGGGGGGGAATTTGGGGGAGTTCCCGGTTACGGTGGGAGGTCGGGGGCCGAGCGATGCGCACTTCTCTCATACACGTACACACGTGTGTGCGAGGTGTTTGCTCTAACTGAACTCGAGCGAGGCGTTGGGCTCTAACTGAACCCGAGCGATTGCACTGCGGGCTACGCGTTACTGAACCCGAGCGGTCGATCGATGGATGTTAACTAAACCCGATCGAGCGATTCCTTCGCTACTGCTGCTAACTGAAGCCGATCGATGCTGCCTCTGGATGAATAGTGAGCGTTGCGGGGGGTTTGGATGAATAGTGAGCGGTGGCGTTGCCTTTGGATAAACAGGACCTCGTGGTGTGGTGGAGGGCTGGATGAACAGTAGACGGTGGAGGGGTGCCCGTGGAGGGGTGGATGAACAGGACCCCGTGGTGTGGAGGGCTGGATGAACAGTAGACGGTGGAGGGGTGCCCG
>NC_041384.1:71754221-71778885 GCF_002162155.2 Triticum dicoccoides | reverse complement strand
CGATCAACAGGACCCCCGTTTCGACCGCAGTGCTCCAACACAAGTCTGTTTCCTCCGTTTTGCGGTACGCCACACCCCTCCCGATCAACAGGACCCCCGTTTCGACCGTAGGAGGTCCGTTTGCTCCGTTTTGCGGTATGCCACACCCCTCCCGATCAACAGGACCCCCGTTTCGACCGTAGGAGGTCTGTTTCCTCCGTTTTGCGGTACGCCACACCCCTCCCGATGAACATGATCCCGTTTCGAACGTGGCCGGTCGAACACAAGGCCGTTTCCTCCGTTCTGCGGTATGCCAGGCCTCGTTTCCATCGCCTGTTCCGTCCAAGCCCTCCCGATGAACACGACGCATTCCGTTGCCTCCCCATGAACACGACGCATTCCATTGCCTCCCCATGAACACGACGACGACGCTGTTTCTCCGTTCCGACCCAGCCTTGTACACGAGCCCTCACCGTACGTATGCGTGAGTAGGCGTTCGAGACCCCGCCCGTATGTACACATACGTGACTGTATTTTATTTCTTGCATCCTGACCGCTGTACGTACGTGTACATGCTATGTGCGTGCCTCTACTACGACACGTGCACGCCTCTACATCGACCATTATATATGTACGTACACGTTCGCGACTAGAATGACAACGCTACTTACGCTTCGACCAGGTGGGTCCCGACTGTCAGGCACTTCCTTGCGTGCGAAGATGTAGCTGGTGGGTCCCAGCAGTCAGGGGGGTGAATCGTTTTGTTTTTTTGCCCAGACGCACTTCCTTGCGTGCGAAGGTGTAGCTGGTGGGTCCCAGCAGTCAGGGGGGAACCGTTTTTTTGCGAAATACGGTGGCCCGTCTAGTGGGTCCCCGCTGTCAGGTGGAGGAATAATTATTTTGCACGTAATAAGGAGGCACTTCCTTGCTGCGGCCGTGGACCCAGCTGTCAGCCTCTCCACGTACAGTCCATGTCCGATGGAAGTCGTTCCTTGACCACGTTGACCACTCCACGCTGAGAGCACCAGGGCGGTGGACGATGGCGAGGCCTAGGAAGGGGACGACGGGGAGCCGGGGAAGACGCGGCAGTGGAAGCCCGTGCGGAGAGGAGTACGAGGGTTCACTGGTTCGACTGCGGTGTGACGCTGCCGTTGTCTGGGCCTGGCCAGCGGTGGGAATAGTAGGGGCAGTGAGGCCTCCGCGGCAGCATAGCCGGCCATGGGAGGCAGGAGCATGCGGCACAACCGGTGCTGCTTTGGGCGGCTGGAGCAAGAAGACCAGAGGTTGAAGAAGCACTACGGCCGTTGGATGGACATCGTACGGTCACTGGAGCTAGAATCGTTCATATTGACTAAAGTTGACAAAGACCCCCGTCCCAATCAACTTAGTAGGCCCACAAGTCAGCCTCCCACCATGGTGGATCCCAGCTAGCAGGGGGAGTATTCATTTTTTTTGTGCGTAATAAGGAGGCACTTCCGGCGGGTCCGAGCTGACAGCGGGGGGAACGTTTTTTTTGCGAAATACGCTGGCCCGTCCGGTGGGTCCGAGGAGTCAGGGGGGAAACGTTTTTTCGTGAAATAAGGTGGCCCGTCCGGTGGGTCCCTGCTGTAAGGTGGAGGAATAATTATTTTGCGCGTAATAAGGAGGTACTTCCTTGCGGCCGCCTGGACCTAGCTGTTAGCCTCTCCACGCACAGTACTCTTCCGATAGAAGTCGGTCGTTGACCACGTTGACCACACCGAGCCGAGAGCACCAGGGCGGTGGTCTGGACGACGGCGAGGCCTAGGAAGGGGATGACGCGCAGCCGGGGAAGACGCAGCAGTGGAAGCCCGCGCGGAGAGGAGTACGAGGGTTCACTGGTTCGGCTGTGGTTTGAGGCTGCCGTCGCCGCAGAATAACAGGGGGTGTGGGTGAGTGGAGGGATGGCCTGGCCAGCGGTGGGAGTAGTATGGGGGCGGTGAGGTCTCCGTGGCAGCATAGCCGGCCACGGGAGGCAGGAGCAGGCGACACGACCGGTGCTGCTTGGGGCGGCTGGACCAAGAAGACCAGAGGTTGAAGAAGCACTACGGCCGTTGGATGGACATCGTACAGTCACTGAAGCTAGAAATGTTTATTATTGACTAAGTTGACAAAGCCCTTGGTACGCTCCAACTTAGTAGGCCCACAGGTCAGCCTCCGAAACGGTGTGCCCTAGATGTCAAGGGGAGGAATCATTTTTTGTGCGGCCGAAGCTAAGAATATCCGAGATTGAAGAAGAAGCACGGCATCCGTTGGATAGACATCCAACGGCCACTGCTGCTAGAACCGTGTGTTGACTATAATAAGTTGGAAAAGCCTTGCATACGCGTCAACTTATTTTTTTAGGGGACGCATCACTTAGTAGGCCCACAAGTGTGTGGTAGAGAACTTATAGCCCATTTGCGTTTCGTAAGAATATACAACCCATTTTGGAATTCTAATGGAATTTACAACAGCCCATTTATAGTTTGTTAAAAGTACAGCCCATTTTCTAGCTAGGACAACGATTAATAATTTCAACCAACCATTGAAGACAGAATTCAATAAAATTTCCAACATTTTGATGGGCTCCGAAATATTTTTATCCCAAAATTTCTAGTCAGATTAAATATAAATTTGTATTACGTAAAAATCCAACAAAACATTGCGCGTGCAACAATGAAAATTTAAGATTTTTAAAATCCATAAATAATATTTTATAAACTAATTTCATGTTTGGTGCATTTTTTTATAGTTATTACCCAGTTTTTATAATTACATCCCATTTATTATTTTTTAAAGCTCATTTTCCTGTTAAGCCTAATGCATCCCTCCTAGGAAAGTTTTGCAGCCCAGCGGGGCGGAGAATAACAAGTTGACCTTGCCTGGGTATTCCTCAAAAAGACGTATAGTTGGGCTAGCCATTTTCATCTTGAAAAAAATAGTATCTGGGCTGGATATCTGGCCTGGGCTAGACGGGCCACAGCCCGCCCAGTTAATACCCTGCTCTCCTCTGAACAATAACGAAATCATCACCAAGAAAAACTCTGTAGTGCTCACGCCTCAAAAATACAAATACTACTCGAGCTGCTTGGTCCCAGCTATCGGCCGCACCTTGTGCAATTCTCTCGTCTATATTGACTACATAGGTTGATAATGGTGTGGGACCGTGATGTCAGGAAACCAGGAGAAAGCAAAAAAAATATAGTTGTACATAATAAGGAGGCACTTGCGTACGTACGGCTATGGACCTAGTGGGTCCCTAGTGTCATCCAGTCAAAATAAAGTCATCTCCTGAATCCTCATGTTCATTGACGATGTTAACAATGCTCGGTGCCACGGCGAGCGCAACAACTCGAAGGACAACGGAGAGGGCCTCGCAGGCCCTACGGATGGTCTGATACAGCGCCTGCTACTCATTTAGGAAGCCAGGATCATCGGAAACCTATGAGCACCTTCGAGAAACTGAGGCGACATGAAATGGCAAGGCCGCGCTTGGGAGCTCTGGTTTATTTCAAACCTGTATTAACATACAAGTGTAATTTTCTCATCATCGAAAACAACGCGTAAAATACAGGCGTAATGAAACTGAGGGCCCGAGGTCTATAAGTAAAACCGGCGGGTTACGCGTGTAATTTGAGAGACCAGTGTATATTTTACGAGCACTGCTATATGGACGACATTACCAGATGATACATGCACGACGCGCGTATCATGCCATCCTTGGGCAAGGCTGAAACAGCAGCTAACGGTTGGATTAGCAATCGTCCGAGTGTCGCTCAGTGTTTTTACCGTGTGTCAAGTACTTCCGATATTTCACTAGTTAAAATGGACCAACCAAGCGCCTTCGCCCGAGACCATCTGCTTTAATTTACAAGTGTCAGTTTTACAAGTGGTTTTGGTTGGAAAACGACGATCCAATCACGGCCTAATATCATGAGTTGGTCAGAAGATCATATGGTTTCACGTCTAACCTACCTGACTTGTCGTATAGGCTATGAATGAAACATCAGACAATGAACTTCTTAAGCACGGAAACAACAGAAGAGGATGATCTTCTTAACAAGCAAATCACTGGCATTAGATTGACATGCAAAACAATCGAAGCATTATTCTCAGGAGGCACGGTGAACAACTCGTGATGCCGCATGCCACAACATTCCAAGCTCAACTTTGCAATCAAACAAAAGGCCTGGCATTACATAGACAATATTCAGAACAAACTCTTAACACAGGAATATCTCAGCAGAGTAACTATTTACTTCTAAACTGAACACAGGAATAGGAAAAACACTCGACGCTGCTCACAGCAAGGGCGTCCCACTCAAAAATATCAAATGCATGTCTTTTGGCTAACATCAATGTGCAAATTTTGACAGGGTTTTCCAATTCCAATATATTAAACTAACGTCTTCTTGCTAACATCAATGATTAAACTTTTACAAGCTTTTCCCATTCAAAATATGTAATGCCTATGATCGTGGAGTCCTGTCGCTTCTTGCTAACATCAATGATGAAACTTTGACAAGCTTTTCCCATTCAAAATATGTAATGCCTATGATCGTGGAGTCCTGCCGCTTCTTGTACTTGTTTGGGCACTTCTTGCCCAGGGCACTCCACGTGTTGTTAAATTTCCAATGGTCTCTACAGACTAGTCATGTCACCAGTGTCTAATATTTATGGCACTGGCTGTAGCAATGGAGGGATTCGGTGCCAAACTAAGAAAAGGTGAAATTGGCACCTCTTTTGGCCTACATAGTGGAAGGCCTAATACTCTGTAAAGCTTCTCGGTCATTTCTTCTGTAATGTAGCGCAAACAATGACTGCTTCTTTCTGCAAAGTGGAACGACCAAATGGACCCAGTAATGGAGCAGTTTGCCTTGGACACATTGGCTCCTTTTGTGCAGTTGAACTAAAATCAAAGTCGGAATAAAACCGAGCTTTAATTTTGATATCCCTGTAAGCAACAAAAGGTATAAGGGAAACAATTACTGAGAAATAACGGTTGATGACTTGTACTCTCAGAAGAAAAACATCTACTGATCTACCTTATCTTAATGGGAAACAAAGCAGGAGAGTAGCCATTCTCAATCAGTGTGATTCATTCATATTAACTGAGACATTATCTTAACAATGCCTTGTTTCAAGATGTATAAAGAATGAAAAAGCATAAAAGTATCATTCCTAAAACAATGCGACTGATTCATTTTAACAAAGACATTATCTTAACAATACCTTGGTTAAACATGTAGAAAGAACTACAAAGCAGGATAGTACCATTTGTAAAACACTGTAAGTCTGTAACTGATATATAATAACAGAGACATTATCTGAACAATACATTTCTTAAACATGTACTCCGGCCGATCCCTAATAGAAATGGTACTCCTGCCGATCCCTAAGAAGTGTTTGCAGTTTTGAACTAAGATTCAGTTCCAGGGTAGAGTGGGCGCAACAATAGTATGTGCTTCCATCTACTTATAAAGGGGGTGATGCAGAGTTTGTTGTAACAAAGCAACAAACATCATGTCTGGGTTGGTTCCATTTTTGTTCACTACTTAATGGGAAAAGACAGCAATACAATAGCTTTAATTCAACATTTATTTAAAACAGTACCAATACAAGTAGCACAACATCTCAAAGCACACTGCACAATCATGTGGATGAAGGTCTGTACTGACCTTTCATGAGACCGACAACGATGAAATACGAATCTGCCAACACGAATAGGAAATCCAATCTCGTTTTGTGCAGTTGCACTGAAATCAAGCAAAGTGTTTCGCGTAGCGAAGCAAAATGTCGCAATAGCAACAAGTTGAATAGATATCCCTGTATAAACAGAGGCAAAAAAGGAATCAATTACTGGCTAATAAAGGAGGATGAAACATGCGGCCACACAACTGGTAATCCCGCCAATCCCTAACAAGTGTTGCAGTTTTGAAATAAGATTTAGTAGTTAATTCTGAGAGCGGCATCAATTACTGGCTTATAAAGGGGGTGATGCTGAATTTGTTGTAACAAAGCAACAAGCATCATGTCTGGGTTGGTCCCATTTTTGTTCACTACATAATGGGAAAAGACAACAATACAATAGCTTCAATTCATCATTTATTTAAAACAGTACTAATACAAGTAGCACATCATCTCAAAACACACTGCACGATCATGTGGATGAAGGCAAGTACCAACCTGTCATGACGCACACAAGATCATGTACGAATCTGCCAACACGTATAGGAAATCCAATCTCGTTTTGTGAAGTTGCACTGAAATCAAGAAAAGTGTTTCGCGTAGCGAAGCGAAATGTCACAATAGCAACAAGTTGAATAGATATCCCTGTATAAACAGAGGCAAAAAAGGAATCAATTACTAGCTAATAAAGGTGGATGAAACATGCGGCCACAAAAATGGTAATCCCGCCAATCCCTAACAAGTGTTGCAGTTTTGAAATAAGATTCAGTAGTTAATTCTGAGAGTGGCATCAATTACTGGCTTATAAAGGGGGTGATGCTGAATTTGTTGTAACAAAGCAACAAGCATCATGTCTGGGTTGGTCCCATTTTTGTTCACTACTTAATGGGAAAAGACATCAATACAATAGCTTCAATTCATCATTTATTTAAAACAGTACCAATACAAGTAGCACAACATCACAAACACACTGCACAATCATGTGGATGAAGGCCCGTAATGACCTTTCATGAGACGACCAACATAAAATATGAATCTACCAACACGAATAGGAAATCCAATCAAGTTTTGCAAAGTTGCACTGAAATCAAGCAAAGTTGCCGGTTAGACATTTAAGTTTTCTATAGCAACAAGTTGAATAGATATCGCTGTTTTAAGAGGCAAAAAAGAAAACAATTACTGGCCAATAAAGGAGGATGAAACATGCGACCACAAAAAGAAGCATCTACCTTATCTTGATGGAAAACAAAGTATAGGACAGTAGCATTTCTAAAATGGTTGCATTGATTCATACTAACAGAGAAATTCTTTTAAAATAGATTACTAGTTAATTCTGAGATTAACAACACCAAAATAGCTGCATGGGACATGCCAGCACCATGTGCGTCCACACGTATAAATGGGTGATGCGGAGTATGTAGCCAAGCAGCATATATGCGCTGGTTCCATATTTGTTCTCTTTGAACCTTCTTCCTATGTGAGAGCAGCAAATCTAGTCGTGCACAAACTACCCGACCCCCCAGTTTCTTTCCATTTTCAACAAAGAGATCGGTTCCTTACAGATGTGTGTATTGGGTTACCCCCTTTTTCCCTTTTCGACCTACAAAGCGGCTGGATAGCCAGTCTATACTACCTTCCGCCCCTCCTTTCCTCATTGAAACACGTCCTAGATTCTTGCTCCAGCCCACCGCACCCTTCTTTCCTCTTTGAACCAAGACCTAGATTCGACTACAGATCGAAAAAGATCCACATGCAGCTAGAGCAATGACGGTTTCAAAGAAACTTATACCTTAGGGTCGTCGGGATGTGGCAAGGCGTGCGGCGGGAGGCCGGATCTGCCCATACTACGTACGACAGCGAGGAAGAAGGGGTCGGTGGCCCTCCCGCACAAGCGCTGGGTGAAAGAGAACAACGTAGCCGACAGTGGATTGCCTCCCTCGCCGAAGGCGATAGAGTGAACGCTGCACCTCCTCCCCTTCCCGGTGCGACGGGATATGGATGCCTCCTTCACCAGCTGTGAGGAGGAGAGAGAGAGGGGCAAGAGGCCAACACAGTCTTGTTTAGATCTGGTGAAGAGAGGGTGAGAGACTGTGAATATAGCAAACCCTAGCAAATGAATGCTGATCCTCCAGCGTGTAACATATATGTAGTGCGGCGAGCGTGTGGAGAGTGCAAACCCTAGCGAACAAGCGCTGAGGCTCCCGCTTATATATATACTACTTGAAGGAAATATGCCCTAGAGGCAATAATAAAGTTATTATTTATTTCCTTATATCATGATAAATGTTTATTATTCATGCTAGAATTGTATTAACCAAAAACATAATACATGTGTGAATGCATAGACAAAAACCGAGAGTCACTAGTATGCCTCTACTTGACTAGCTCATTAATCAAAGATGGTTATGTTTCCTAACCATAGACATGAGTTGTCATTTGATTAACGGGATCACATCATTAGGAGAATGATGTGATTGACTTGACCCATTCCGTTAGCTTAGCACTTGATCATTTAGTTTGTTGCTATTGCTTTCTTCATAACTTATACATGTTCCTATGATTATGAGATTATGCAACTCCCGTTTACCGGAGGAACACTTTGTGTGCTACCAAACGTCACAACGTAACTGGGTGATTATAAAGGTGCTCTACAGGTGTCTCCGAAGGTACTTGTTGGGTTGCCGTATTTCGAGATTAGGATTTGTCACTCCGATTGTCGGAGAGGTATCTCTGGGCCCTCTCGGTAATGCACATCACTCAAGCCTTGCAAGCATTGCAACTAATAAGTTAGTTGCAGGATGATGTATTACGGAACGAGTAAAGAGACTTGCCGGTAACGAGACATAAAGATTGATATATTGGAAGCCTATATTTGGATATCAGAAACGTTCCGGGTGAAATCGGGATTTTACCGGAGTACCGAGGGGTTACCGGAACCCCCCGGGGGTTATTGGGCCTACATGGGCCATAAGGGAGAAGAGGAGGGCCGGCCAGGGCAGGCCGCGTGCCCCCTCCCCCTAGTCCGAATAGGACAAGGAAGGGGGCGGCGCCCCCCTTTCCTCTTTCTCCCTTCCTCCTTCCTTTTCCAACAAGGCAAGAGCGGGGAGTCCTACTCCCGGTTGGAGTAGGACTCCTCCAGGCGCACCCATAGGGCCGGCCGCACCTCCCCCTCTTCCTCCTTTATATACTGAGGCAAGAGGGCACCCCATGACACACAAGTTGATCCTCGTGATCGTTCCTTAGCCGTGTGCGGTGCCCCCTTCCACCATATTCCACCTCGGTCATATCGTAGCGGTGCTTAGGCGAAGCCCTGCGCCGGTAGAACATCATCACCGTCATCACGCCGTCGTGCTGACGAAACTCTCCCTCAATGTTTTGCTGGATCGGAACTCGAGGGACGTCACCGAGTTGAACGTGTGCAGAACTCGGAGGTGCCGTACGTTCGGTACTTGGATCGGTCGGATCGGGAAGACGTATGACTACTTCCTCTACATTGTGTCAACACTTCCGTTGCCGGTCTACGAGGGTACATAGACAACACTCTCCCCTCTCGTTGCTATGCATCACCATGATCTTGTGTGTGCGTAGCAATTTTTTTGAAATTACTACGTTCCCCAACAGTGGCATCCGAGCCTAGGTTTTATGCGTTGATGTTGTGCACGAGTATAACACAAGTGAGTTGTGGGCGATATAAGTCATACTGCTTACCAGCATGTCATACTTTGATTCGGCGGTATTGTTGGATGAAGCGGCCCGGACCGACATTACGCGTACGCTAACGTGAGACTGGTTCTACCGACGTGCTTTGCACACAGGTGGCTGGTGGGTGTCAGTTTCTCCAACTTTAGTTGAACCAAGTGTGTCTACGCCCGGTCCTTGCGAAGGTTAAAACAACACCAACTTGACAAAGTATCATTGTGGTTTTGATGCGTAGGTAAGAACGGTTCTTGCTAAGCCCGTAACAGCCACGTAAAACTTGCAACAACAAAGTAGAGGACGTCCAACTTGTTTTTGCAGGGCATGTTGTGATGTGATATGGTTAAGACATGATGCTAAATTTTATTGTATGAGATGATCATGTTTTGTAACTGAGTTATCGACAATTGGCAGGAGCCATATGGTTGTCGCTTTATTGTATGCAATGCAATTGCGTTGTAATGCTTTACTTTATCACTAAGCGATAGCGATAGTCATGGAAGCATAAGATTGGCGAGACGACAACAATGCTACGATGGTGATCAAGGTGTCGCGCCGGTGACGATGGTGATCATGAAGGTGCTTCGGAGATGAAGATCACAAGCACAAGATGATGATGGCCATATCATATTACTTATATTGATTGCATATGATGTTTATCTTTTATGCATCTTAGCTTGCTTTGATTGACAGTAGCATTATAAGATGACCCCCCACTAAATTATCAAAGTATAAGTGTTCTCCCTGAGTATGCACCATTGCGAAAGTTCTTCGTGCCGAGACACCACGTGATGATCGGGTGTGATAGGCTCTACGTTCAAATACAACGGGTGCAAAACAGTTGCACACGCGGAATACTCAGGTTTAACTTGACGAGCCTAGCATATAACAGATATGGCCTCGGAACACGGAGACCGAAAGGTCGAGCGTGAATCATATAGTAGATATGATCAACATATTGATGTTCACCATTGATACTACTCCATCTCACGTGATGATCGGACATGGTTTAGTCGATTTGGATCACGTGATCACTTAGGGGATTAGAGGGATATCTTTCTAAGTGGGAGTTCTTAAGTAATATGATTAATTGAACTTAAATTTATCATGAACTTAGTACCTGATAGTATCTTGCTTGTCTATGTTTGATTGTAGATAGATGGCTTGTGCTGTTGTTCCGTTGAATTTTAATGCGTTCCTTGAGAAAGCAAAGTTGAAAGATGATGGTAGCAATTACACGGACTGGGTCCGTAACTTGAGGATTGTCCTCATTGCTGCACAGGAGAATTACGTCCTGGAAGCACCGCTAAGTGCCAAGCCTGCTGCAGGAGCGACACCAGATGTTATGAACGTCTGGCAGAGCAAAGCTGATGACTACTCGATAGTTCAGTGTGCCATGCTTTACGGCTTAGAACCGGGTCTTCAACGATGTTTTGAACGTCATGGAGCATATGAGATGTTCCAGGAGTTGAAGTTAATATTTCAAGCAAATGCCCGGATTGAGAGATATGAAGTCTCCAATAAGTTCTATAGCTGCAAGATGGAGGAGAATAGTTCTGTCAGTGAACATATACTCAAAATGTCTGGGTATCATAATCACTTGACTCAACTAGGGGTTAATCTTCCTGTTGATAGTGTCATTGATAGAGTTCTTCAATCTCTGCCACCAAGCTACAAAAGCTTCGTGATGAACTATAATATGCAAGGGATGAATAACTATTCCTGAGCTCTTCGCGATGCTAAAAGCCGCGGAGGTAGAAATCAAGAAGGAGCATCAAGTGTTGATGGTCAATAAGACCACCAGTTTCAAGAAAAAGGGCAAAGGGAAGAAGAAAGGGAACTTCAAGAAGAACAACAAACAAGTTGCTACTCAGGAGAAGAAACACAAGTCTGGACCTAAGCCTGAGACTGAGTGCTTCTACTGCAAGCAGACTCGTCACTGGAAGCGGAACCGCCCCAAGTATTTGGCGGATAAGAAGGATGGCAAAGTGAACAAAGGTATATGTGATATACATGTTATTGATGTGTACCTTACTAATGCTTGCAGTAGCACTTGGGTATTTGATACTGGTTCTGTTGCTAACATTTGCAACTCGAAACATGGGCTACGGATTAAGCGAAGATTGGCTAAGGACGAGGTGACGATGTGCATGGGAAATGGTTCCAAAGTCGATGTGATCGCGGTCGACACGCTACCTCTACATCTACCTTCGGGATTAGTATTAGACCTAAATAATAGTTATTTGGTGCCAGCGTTGAGCATGAACATTATATCTGGATCTTGTTTGATGCGAGACGGTTATTCATTTAAATCAGAGAATAATGGTTGTTCTATTTATATGAGTAATATCTTTTATGGTCATGCACCCTTGAAGAGTGGTCTATTTTTGATGAATCTCGATAGTAGTGATACACATATTCATAATGTTGAAATCAAAAGATGCAGAGTTGATAATGATAGTGCAACTTATTTGTGGCACTGCCGTTTAGGTCATATCGGTGTAAAGCGCATGAAGAAACTCCATACTGATGGACTTTTGGAAATACTTGATTATGAATCACTTGGTACTTGCGAACCGTGCCTCATGGGTAAGATGACTAAAACACCGTTCTCCGGTACTATGGAGAGAGCAACGGATTTGTTGGAAATCATACATACAGATGTATGTGGTCCAATGAATGTTGAGGCTCGTGGCGGATATCGTTATTTTCTCACCTTCACAGATTTAAGCAAATATGGGTATATCTACTTAATGAAACATAAGTCTGAAACATTTGAAAAGTTCAAAGAATTTCAGAGTGAAGTTGAAAATCATCGTAACAAGAAAATAAAGTTTCTACGATCTGACCGTGGAGGAGAATATTTGAGTTACGAGTTTGGTCTACATTTGAAACAATGCGGAATACACGCCACCCGGAACACCACAGCGTAATGGTGTGTCCGAACGTCGTAATCGTACTTTATTAGATATGGTGTGATTTATGATGTCTCTTACTGATTTACCGTTATCGTTTTGGGGTTATGCTTTAGAGACGACTGCATTCACATTAAATAGGACACCATCGAAATCCGTTGAGACGACGCCTTATGAACTGTGGTTTGGCAAGAAACCAAAGTTGTCGTTTCTGAAAGTTTGGGGCTGCGATGCTTATGTGAAAAAGCTTCAACCTGATAAGCTCGAACCCAAATTGGAGAAATGTGTCTTCATAGGATACCCAAAGGAAACTGTTGGGTACACCTTCTATCACAGATCCGAAGGCAAGAAATTCGTTGTTAAGAATGGATCCTTTCTAGAGAAGGAGTTTCTCTCGAAAGAAGTTAGTGGGAGGAAAGTAGAACTTGATGAGGTAACTGTACCTGCTCCCTTATTGGAAAGTAGTTCATCTAAGAAACCAGTTCCTGTGACACCTACACCAATTAGTGATGAAGCTAATGATAACGATCATGAAACTTCAGATCAAGTTACTACCGAACCTCGTAGATCAACCAGAGTAAGATCCGCACCAGAGTGGTACGGTAATCCTGTTCTGGAAGTCATGCTACTAGATCATGATGAACCTACGAACTATGAAGAAGCGATGGTGAGCCCAGATTCCGCAAAATGGCTAGAAGCCAAGAAATCTGAGATGGGATCCATGTATGAGAACAAAGTGTGGACTTTGGTTGACTTGCCCGTTGATCGGCAAGCAATTGAGAATA
Organism: Triticum dicoccoides; assembly: GCF_002162155.2. NCBI lineage: Eukaryota > Viridiplantae > Streptophyta > Magnoliopsida > Poales > Poaceae > Triticum > Triticum dicoccoides. Next base: position 71,765,822 of record NC_041384.1, on the reverse strand, counting down.
AATGCATCTTCAATAAGAAGATTGACGCTGACGGTAATGTTACTGTCTACAAAGCTCGACTTGTTGCAAAAGGTTTTTGACAAGTTCAAGGGATTGACTACAATGAGACCTTCTCACCCGTAGAGATGCTTAAGTCTGTCCAAATCATGTTAGCAATTGCCGCATTTTATGATTTTGAAATTTGGCAAATGGATGTCAAAACTGCATTCCTGAATGGATTTCTGGAAGAAGAGTTGTATATGATGCAACCAGAAGGTTTTGTCGACCAAAGGGAGCTAAAAATGTGTGCAAGCTCCAGCGATCCATTTATGGACTGGTGCAAGCCTCTCGGAGTTGGAATAAACGCTTTGATAGTGTGATAAAAGCATTTGGTTTTGTATAGACATTTGGAGAAGCATGTTGTCGGTGTCAAAACCGGCGGATCTCGGGCAGGGGGTCCCGAACTGTGCGTCTAGGACGGATGGTAACAGGAGGCAGGGGACACGAAGTTTTACCCAGATTCGAGCCCTCTCGATGGAGGTAAAACCCTACGTCCTGCTTGATTAATATTGATGGTATGGGTATTACAAGAGTTGATCTACCACGAGATCAGAGAGGCTAAACCCTAGAAGCTAGCCTATGGTATGATTGTTGATGTGTATGTTGTCCTACGGACTAAAACCCTCCGGTTTATATAGACACCGGATAGGGTTAGGGTTACATAGAGTCAGTTATAATGGTAGGAGATCTGAACATCCGTATCGCCAAGCTTGCCTTCCACGCCAAGGAAAGTCCCTTCCAGACACGGGACAGAGTCTTCAATCTTGTATCTTCATAGTCCAGGAGTCCGGCTTGAAGGTATAGTTCGGCTATCCAAACACCCCCTAATCCAGGACTCCCTCAGTAGCCCCTGAACCAGGCTTCAATGACGACGAGTCTGGCGCGCAAATTGTCTTCGGCATTGCAAGGCGGGTTCCTCCTCCAAATACTTCATAGAAGATCTTGAACACAAAGATAGTGTCCGGCTCTGCAAAATAAGTTTCCACATATTGCCATAGAGAGAATAATAATATTAACACAAATCTAATCTGCTGACGTATTCCATGGTGCGACACGCCACGGCCAAGCCTTTATCCAAATCGTTTCATTATCCCACCTCAGCGTGTTATGCGAGGCAGTTTCCTTGGCACGTCTTGTCAAAGCAGAGATCGTGTCCCCTCATTTCGGGATTCTCATCAATACGGGCGTGGGTAACCCAACCTCACCTTTGATCACGACGCTTGGAGATAAGCAAGTTTTACCAGGCTGGTGGGGACACATAATCGCGTCCACCCATATAAGGGGATAAGGATCCACCTTTTCACCCACGCCTTCTTCCTCCTCTGCCTATCCATTCTTGTGCACTCGAGCTCTAGCGCCCAAGTCCGCACTACCACCTCAACCCTCTCCAGTCATGTCTGGAGCAGGAGGCAAGTGGATGGTCTCCTCCGTCACGGAGGGACACATCAAAAAGCTGAGGAAGGCCGGATATCTGGCCAGCGACATCGCGCACTGGCTCCCCGAAAAGGGGCAGCTCATCCCCACTCCTAGGCCCCACGAGAGGGTGGTATTTCTCCCCCATTTCCTCCGCAGACTGGGCTTCCCTCTGCATCCATTTGTCGGGCCTCATGTTCTACTACAGCCTGGATTTCCACGATCTGGCCCCAAACTTCGTCCTCAACATCTCGGTGTTTATCGTCGTGTGTGAGCCTTTCCTCCGCATCCACCCCCATTTCGGCTTATGGCTAAAGACCTTCAATGTCAAGCCGAAGGTGGTGCGCGGCAGCCAGGCGGAGTGCGGCGGCGCCATGGTTGGCAAGATGGCCAATGTCCTGTGGCTCGAGGGCTCCTTTGTGGAGACCCTGAAGGGGTGGCAATATGGGTGGTTGTACATCACCGAGCCGCGCGACGCCGAATGGATCGCACCCCCTGAGTTCCGATCCGGCCCCCCCATGCGGCTCACCTCCTGGAAGGAGACATGCCTGTCTTGGGGTAAAAAAGGAGAGCTGACCGGACTCCAAACATGCATCCAAACCCTGGTGGACAAGAAGCTCAAGCTTGTAAATGTAGTCCAGGTTATGCTCGTCCGCCTGATCCTCCCGTGTCAACGACGGGCCTTCAACCTTTGGGAACTCGACTCGGCGCAGCATCAAACTCTTAACAGGCTCTTCGACACGATGTACGAAGATGCCTGGAGGGTGCTTTTCAAGGGCGCCGAGGCCCCCGCATCCGCTGCCAAGGATCGCGGATTCAGTACTCAGCATCACGCTCATGCGGTAAGCTGTTTTTGTCCTTTTACATGGTATCAGTTTTTCATAGTTTGACTCTATGCGGGATCTGAGTTCCCTTATCTTGGATAGGATTGGGTGGTGACGTCCGGACAGGTCAACTGTCCGGCTCCTCTGCCCGAAGGCCTAGTGGACGCTCGCTTGGCGAAGCTGCTGGTTCCAACACCCTATGTGGTGCCGGAGAAGAAGGCCACGAAAAGGACCACAGGGACTCGAAAGAGCGCCCGGCGCCAGGAGGTGTCGGATTCGTCATCCGACGGTCCCGAAGCACCTTCCTCTCGTGAAGACGAGGAGGAAGAAGAAGAGACCTCTCCCCCTCCAGCGGGAGGAGAGAAGAAAAGGAAGGCCGCCCTCTCCAAGGAGGCCGGAGGGTCCAAGAAGGGGAAAACCCTTCCTCCGGACTGCTACACCGACGCCGACGATGACAAAGAGGAGTGGCAGCCCAGGGCCAAGCCCCTGGCGAAATCGTAAGTGTCCGTATACCGGGGTAATTCATAGTATTCGTTCTTCGCACAGCTTTTCCTTATGTCGAATATGTTTATGCAGCCCACCCAAAGACCGGCTCGACGCATCGTCGAGCGGCTCGCTGGACCCGTCGGAGGTGAACTCGCTTCCGACGGCTTCATCCCCCCGCCCTGCGGACGACACCGAAGTGTTGTCCCAATAGGTTCCAAGCCGGGAGGAGGTGGTCCTGGAGGCGCCGCAAGGCGACCTCCCGGGCTCCTGGAGTAAAGTGGATGAAACCCCCCAGGGCTCCAAGTCTGGCTTAAGGCCGGACACAGCTCCGGAATCTTCAAGGGTTCCAGAGTCCGGCGGGCGGTCTCCTTCCAAGAGGAGCATGCCTACCGTGCCGGTGTCCTCCGTCCAACCGGAGGCGCCGGACAATATGTTGGAGGAGCTCCAAGGTGCCTTCATCGACGAGGGGCACCACACTCTTATGAGTGTGCTGATCCAGAAGGTTCAGTCCGCCAAAAGCGGACTGACTGAAGCTTGTTCAAGCCTTTTAACAGGCTTTGAGCTAAGTAAAGAATGTTCAAATAATGTTACCGCATAGACAGTAGCCCCTAATGCTCTGTTGGGTGTTTGGGAAGAAAAGCCGAATAGAGGATCAAAGAATTCGCAGGAGTCTAACAATAGGAGTCAATATGCGTATGCAGGCTTCTCTGCTAGCGTCCGCTGCACTAACTGCGGAAGTGGATGTGCTAAAGCAGAGTCTCGAGAAGTCCGAGCAAGAGCTTGGGCGTGCCAAGAAGCAGCTCGAGAAGAAGGAAGGTAAGAAATACCCTGTTTGAATATGTATATAAAAAGGTGCAATTGCAAAAAATGACAGGATTGACATGGCTATTGCAGGGGCCACGTCTAAGGCAGCGACCCTTAAGCAAGCGCTGCTCGAGGCCGAGAAGAGTGCGGCCGTGGAGTGCACCGAGCAGGAGAGGTATGAGGCTGAGGTTGGCAAGGTGCAGCAACAGCTCCAGGTTCTCATGAAGAAACATGAGAGTTTGGAGCTTGACTCGAAGACGCAAGCGTCCGAGCTCGCGGCAGCTATAGAAAATGCCCAAGTCTGCCAAGGCCGAGTCCCAGAAGACCCTCCAGGAGTTGGATGAGGTGAAGAAGATTATGGCGGGTAAGGCATTCTTTATGCAAAGCAAACACATAAACATGAGTTACATGTTACTTACCCGAATCTGGAGCTCTCCAGGAGCGTTCACAGATCTTCCCCAGAGTGTATCTGATGCCGCCGCATTCTATCGAGCCGAGGAGGGCAGCTCGATGGAGAAGGTGTTCTGGTCGCAGTACACTGAGGCCGGACACCCCGTGCCCCTGAGCGACCAGCCGAAGCAACTGGTGGAGCTCTACAAGGCGGCCGAACAGGCCATGAAGGGCCTCCTAGTTCGGCTGTGGCCTAGAGAGGCTTTTCCTGGGAGCTATTTCGGGCTGGTGCGGCGGCTGGTGGAGGCCTGTCCAAGGTTTGAAGACATCAAGCGCTCCGTTTGCATTGAAGGTGCCCGTAGGGCCCATGCCCGTGCTAAGGTGCACTGGGCAAGCTGGATGCGGAGAAGCTTGTGAAGGACGGGCCACCGCCGGGGAAAGAGCATCGCAAGCCCGAGAATTATTATAATGATGTTCTGAAGGGTGCCCGCCTTGTTGCGGATGAATGTACCAAGGATGTATTTTTTGAGTAAAACCCGCTCGTGTTATCCTGTGCGCTGAAAACTTGTTCATATGCGCTAAGCAATGCTGCTTGCATTTAAAATATTACCTTCTGTGCGGCTGTTTATCAATACTGAGAGATGGCGAGTCGTCGGCTTCTGTCCCCATGCCGCTAGTGCTGGGGTGTTCGGGGATAAACCTGGGCGCTCTTTTTCCCATATTTGGGTCCTTTGAGGGAGGCGCTTAGCCCAACGAACGAGGCAATTGGACTATAATGCGTGAACACTCTCACTTAGCCATAGAATTCTACAATTTTAAATTTCGGCGAAGCCCCTAGTATTCGGAAGACCGATTTCGGGGCGCTATCCACGCCTTGGCCGGACAAAGCCGACTCCTCGCCCGAAGCGGCATAAGTTTTTAGGGACTCGAAAAAACCTCTCGAATAGCGACCAGCTCTCGCTTCATCATGATAGTCAGTTTTAGCTTTCTCCACTGAGGTACTCGGCCCAGCTCAACTGGGGCACAATCGCAGTGGTTCTCCTAGTGCTACCTTAGCCGATATAGCGGAACGTAAGGCACCAAATCATAGGAGCCGGGCAAACCCAACTATTGATCCAAGACATGATTCGGAGCCGATGCATATAATGCTATAAGTTCAGGGTGCCGCACTTGTTAAAGTGTTCGGACTTCTCACCCCATGTTGAGGGGTACTGAAGCCCCTGGCGTAATTTGGCCATACCAAAGTGTACGCGTGCAACATGTCATTAAGGAACATATATATATATATATATATATATATATATATATATATATATATATATATATATATATATATATATATATTAAAGAAAGGGTAATGCAAAAAATAGACAAAAGCTATGCATTGTTCATAAAAATAGCTGCGATCAAGGCAGAACGATACAAGTGATGCGATAAACAAAAAGTTGGACTATTTAACATGTCTGCTCCAGGGGCAAGCTACGGAATAGTATGCGAAACAGGTATACAGCTCATGATAGAGACCACCTGTGATTTCCGTAATACGGCATGGCTTGTCTGCTTCCCTAGTTCTTGCATCATTTGTGCGGCAGTTGAACTGCCGAACAGGCCTTCCGGAGAGTAGAGTCCTGAAAGTAAGAGAAAAGTAAAAAATCGGCAGCCCCTGGTGCGGTTTAAGCCGTGTTTTGGGCGTGCTGTGATGGTGCCCCTCCCCCTATGCCCATGGTATTTCCAGAGCGTAGTTATGGACGCGAAGTACTGGTGTCGCCTTTTTGCGAGGGTTGGGGTTGGGGCCGTATTGCTACGCCTGCTCGGAATGTGCCAGGCGGTCTTGTTGTAGGTTACTCCGGGCACGCTTGACGGTGTCCGTTCATTGAATGGCCGGACTGGAGAACTGCCCGGAGAGGCTGCTTTGCACTTCCACTGCGAGGGCCGCCGTGTGCTCCTCCATTCGGAGGGAGCGTTCGGTGTTTCCATTGACCGTAATTACTCCTCGAGGGCCTGACATCTTGAGCTTAAGGTATGCGTAGTGCTGGACCGCATTGAACTTGGCAAATGTGGTTCGCCCGAGCAGTGCATGATAACCACTGCGGAACGGGACTATGTCGAAGATTAACTCCTCGCTTCGGAAATTATCCGGAGATCTGAAGACCACTTCAAGTGTGACTGAGCCTGTGCAGCTGGCCTCTACACCTAGTATTACACCTTTAAAGGTCGTTTTGGTGGGCTTAATCCTCAAGGGATCTATGCCCATTTTCCGCACTGTATCCTGGTAAAGCAGGTTCAGGCTACTGCCGCCGTCCATAAGGACTCTAGTGAGATGAAATCCGTCAATAATTGGGTCGAGGACCAATGCGGCGAATCCGCCATGACGGATGCTAGTGGGATGGTCTCTTCGATCAAAGGTGATCAGGTAGGAGGACCATGGGTTGAACTTTGGGGCGACTGGCTCTACCGCGTATACGTCCCTTAACGCGCGCTTCCGCTCCCTCTTGGGGACGTGGGTGGCGTATATCATGTTCACCGTACGCACTTGTGGGGGAAAGCCCTTCTGTCCATTGTTGTTCGGCGGCCGGGGCTCCTCGTCGTCATCGCTATGCGGCCCCTTGTCTTCATTGTCGGCGCTTAATCTGCCTGTCTGCTTGAATACCCAATAGTCCCTGTTGGTGTGATTGGTCGGCTTTTCGGGGGTGCCATGTATTTGGCAGAACCGCTCGAGTATTCGGTCAAAGCTGGATGGGCCCCTGGGATTCCTGTTGAATGATTTTTTCCGCTGACCGGATTTAGAGCCTCTGAATCCGGCATTAACTGTCGTATCCTTAGCATTGTTGCCGTTGATGCGGCGCTTCTGTTGGTTGCGACGCGACCTGCCACTAATGTCCCTGGTGTCCGAACGACCAGGGTTCTTGGTCATATTGTTGCTCCGAGCAAGCCAGCTGTCTTCTCCCACGCAAAAGCGGGTCATGAGTGTCGTGAGTGCTGCCATAGATTTCGGCTTCTCCTGTCCTAGGTGCCGGGCAAGCCACTCGTCACGGATATTATGCTTGAAGGCTGCTAAGGCCTCTGCGTCCGGACAGTCGAGTATTTGATTTTTCTTTGTTAGGAACCGTGTCTAGAATTGCCTGGCCGATTCGTCTAGCTGCTGAATTACGTGGCTTAGGTCGTCAGCGTCTGGGGGTCGCACATAGGTGCCCTGGAAATTGTTGAGGAATGCGGCTTCCAGGTCCTCCCAATAGCTGATTGACCCTGTTGGCAGGCTGTTAAGCCACTGCCGGGCTGGTCCTTTAAGCTTGAGTGGGAGGTATTTGATGGCGTGAAAATCATCGCTGCGGGCCATGTGGATATGAAGGAGATAATCCTTGATCCATACCGCTGGGTCTGTTGAGCCATCATATGATTCGATGTTTACGGGTTTGAAACCCTTGGGGATTTGATGATCCATTATTTCATCTGTGAAGCACAACGGGTGTGCGGCGCCTCTGTACTGGGCGATATCATGACGTAGCTCCAATGAGCTTTGTCTACTGTGCTCGGCCCTGCCGAATTTGTGGCCGGCGTGACGGTTGTCGTCTCGAGCCGTGGGGTGCCTACACGATCCGTAGATCGATCTTATTTTCCTTGTCTTGTCCTCCAACATGTCTCGTAAGTCCGGCGCATATTCCCGTGCCTTGGTACGGGGTGCGGCTTGGGTGGAGGGCCATGAGGCCTCTCTGTCACGGCCACGAGGTGGCCTGTCGGCAGCATCAAGTGCTTCCTCCTCTAATCGGGGTAGCAACCTGTGCTTCGGGTAGCACTTGGAGGGGCGTTCGGGTTTATGCTCTTCGGCCGCGAGGACTTCAGTCCATCTACCGACTAGCCGATCTTGATCAGCTTTAAGCTGTTACTGTTTTTTCTTGAGGCTTCTTGCCGTGGCCATAAGCCTGCGTTGAAAACGCTCTTGTTCGACGAGATCCTCTGGCACGACGAATTCGTCGTCATCGAGGCTTGCCTCGTCTTCGGAGGGAGGCATATGATTATCGTCCTCGGCCTCTCTGTCAGCCGCTCTCTCATGGGGGCTGGTTTCTCCATCCTCCTGTGCTAAATCTTGCTCGGGGGGATGTTCTTCAGCGCTTTCCGGGGTATTATTATCTCCCGTGCTGGAATCGCCGTTTTTGTGTTGGCGGGATTTTGAGCGGCGCCGCTGACGCCGGCGCTTTTGCTGTTTCTTGGAGGGGTCATCCTCCGCTATTCCATCACCCTCTCCTTCTTTTGGGGTGTCCACCATGTATATGTCATATGATGAGGTGGCTTTCCAGGGCCTAGTAGGCACTGGTTCTTCATCATCTCCTTCATCGGCGTCCATACCATCGATGTCTTCGGAGTCGAAGTCGAGCATGTCGGTGAAGTTGTCGAAAGTGGCTATAAAGTGGGTGGTGGGTGGGTTTTGAATTTCTTCATCCTCCGTACCCCAACCTTGCTGACCGTAGTCCGGCCGGGGCTCTCCTGACAAAGAGAGAGACTTTAGTGATTTCAGCATATCGCCGAAAGGCGAGTGCTGAAAACGTCTGCGGCCATGAACTCCATGATCGGCGCCCAATCGGATTCGCTCGGCAGGGGCACGGAGGGTTCGGAGTCCGGAGAAGAATCCGGCTCCATGGAGTCACGAGTCTTGCAGAGTACGGGGCTGGTGTTCGGCTCAACCGCCGTTGGGATTACAGCCCCCGAGGCGGCGTCCAACCGCCCATCCTCTATCAGCGCGGTCGGCTCCGAACCAGGGGCCGGAGCCGATGCAGGTGCGGCCTCCAGGGCACTATTCGCCGGCAGAGCTAGATCATGCTCGACGTGACAGTGTGGCATGCTCGGCAGTGGTTCGAATCCGTCGAAGATCAAGTCCCCGCGGATGTTGGCTGTGTAGTTTAAACTTCCGAATCTGACTTACGGCCAGGGGCGTAGCTTTCGATCTGCTCTAGATGGCCAGTGAATCGGCCCGTAGTGCAAAGCCGCCAAAGACGAAGATCTATCCGGGGAGGAAGGTCTCACCCTGGACTGCATCACCATTGATGATCGTAGGAGCCATCGGGCCTGAAGGCGACGGCACAGAGGAACTCTCAATGAAAGCACCAATGTCAGTGTCAAAACCGGCGGATCTCGGGTAGGGGGTCCCGAACTGCGCGTCTAGGCCGGACGGTAACAGGAGGCAGGGGACACGAAGTTTTAACCAGGTTGGGGCCCTCTCGATGGAGGTAAAACACTACGTCCTGCTTGATTAATATTGATGGTATGGGTATTACAAGAGTTGATCTACCACGAGATCAGAGAGGCTAAACCCTAGAAGCTAGCCTATGGTATGATTGTTGATGTGTATGTTGTCCTACGGACTAAAACCCTCTGGTTTATATAGACACCGGATAGGGTTAGGGTTACATAGAGTCGGTTATAATGGTAGGAGATCTGAACATCCGTATCGCCAAGCTTGCCTTCCATGCCAAGGAAAGTCCCTTACGGACACGGGACGGAGTCTTCAATCTTGTATCTTCATAGTCCAGGGTTCCGGCTTGAAGGTGTAGTTCGGCTATCCGAACACCCCCTAATCCAGGACTCCCTCACCTGTATTTACAAGAAAGTGAGTGGGAGCTCTGTAGCATTTCTTATATTATATGTGGATGACATATTATTGATTGGAAATGATATAGAATTTCTGGATAGCATAAAGGGATACTTGAATAAGAGTTTTTCAATGAAAGACCTCGGTGAAGCTGCTTACATATTGGGCATTAAGATCTATAGAGAGAGATCAAGACGCTTAATTGGACTTTCACAAAGCACATACCTTGACAAGGTTTTGAAGAAGTTCTAAATGGATCAAGCAAAGAAAGGGTTCTTGCCTGTGTTACAAGGTGTGAAGTTGAGTAAGACTCAATGTCCGACCACTACAGAAGATATAGAGAAAATGAAAGATGTTCCCTATGCTTCAGCCATAGGCTCCATCATGTATGCAATGTTGTGTACCAGACCTGATGTGTGCCTTGCTATAAGTCTAGCAGGGAGGTACCAAAGTAATCCAGGAGTGGATCACTGGACAGCGGTCAAGAACATCCTGAAATACCTGAAAAGGACTAAGGATAAGTTCCTCGTATATGGAGGTGTCAAAGAGCTCATCGTAAATGGTTACGTTGATGCAAGCTTTGACACTGATCCGGACAATTCTAAATCGCAAACCTGATACGTGTTTTTACTGAACGGTGGAGCTGTCAGTTGGTGCAGTTCTAAACAAAGCGCCGTGGCGGGATCTACATGTGAAGCGGAGTACATAGCTGCTTCGGAAGCAGCAAATGAAGGAGTCTGGATGAAGGAGTTCATATCCGATCTAGGTGTCATACCTAGTGCATCGGGTCCAATGAAAATCTTTTGTGACAATACTGGTGCAATTTCCTTGGCGAAGGAATCCATATTTCACAAGAGAACCAAACACATCAAGAGACGCTTCAATTCCATTCGGGATTTAGTCCAAGTGGGAGACATAGAAATTTGCAACATACATACGGATCTGAATGTTGCAGACCCGCTGACTAAGCCTCTTCCACGAGCAAAACATGATCAGCACCAAGGCTCCATGGGTGTTAGAATCATTACTGTGTAATCTAGATTATTGACTCTAGTGGAAGTGGGAGACTAAAGGAAATATGCCCTAGAGGCAATAATAAAGTTATTATTTATTTCCTTATATCATGATAAATGTTTATTATTCATGCTAGAATTGTATTAACCAGAAACATAATACATGTGTGAATACATAGACAAAAACAGAGAGTCACTAGTATGCCTCTACTTGACTAGCTCATTAATCAAAGATGGTTATGTTTCCTAACCATAGACATGAGTTGTCATTTGATTAACGGGATCACATCATTAGGAGAATGATGTGATTGACTTGACCCATTCCGTTAGCTTAGCACTTGATCTTTTAGTTTGTTGCTATTGCTTTCTTCATAACTTATGCATGTTCCTATGACTATGATATTATGCAACTCCCGTTTACCGGAGGAACACTTTGTGTGCTACCAAACGTCACAACGTAACTGGGTGATTATAAAGGTGCTCTACAGGTGTCTTCGAAGGTACTTGTTGGGTTGGCGTATTTCGAGATTAGGATTTGTCACTCCGATTGTTGGAGATGTATCTCTGGGCCCTCTCAGTAATGCACATCACTCAAGCCTTGCAAGCATTGCAACTAATAAGTTAGTTGCAGGATGATGTATTACGGAACGAGTAAAGAGACTTGCCGGTAACGAGATTGAACTAGGTATTGAGATATCGACGATCGAATCTCGGGCAAGTAACATACCGATGACAAAGGGAACAACGTATGTTGTTATGCGGTCTGGCCGATAAAGATCTTCGTAGAATATGTAGGAGCCAATATGAGCATCCAGATTCTGCTATTGGTTATTGACCGGAGACGTGTCTCGGTCATGTCTACATAGTTCTCGAACCCGTAGGGTCCGCACGCTTAAAGTTCGGTGATGATCTTAATTAGGGTTTTTGTGTTTTGATGTACTGAAGGTTGTTCGGAGTCTCGGATGTGATCACGGAGATGACTAGGAGTCTCGAAATGGTCGAGACATAAAGATTGATATATTGGAAGCCTATATTTGGATATCGTAAA
>NC_041384.1:71711023-71753886 GCF_002162155.2 Triticum dicoccoides | reverse complement strand
CATAAGGGAGAAGAGGAGGGCCGGCCAGGGCAGGCCGCGTGCCCCCTCCCCCCTAGTCCGAATAGGACAAGGAAGGGGGGCGGTGCCTTTCCTCTTTCTCCCTTCCTCCTTCCTTTTCCAACAAGGCAAGAGGGGCGAGTCCTACTCCCGGTTGGAGTAGGACTCCTCCAGGAGCACCCATAGGGCCGGCCGCACCTCCCCCTCTCCCTCCTTTATATACTGAGGCAAGAGGGCACCCCATGACACACAAGTTGATCCTCGTGATCGTTCCTTAGCCATGTGTGGTGCCCCCTTCCACCATATTCCACCTCGGTCATATCGTAGCGGTGCTTAGGCGAAGCCCTGCGCTGGTAGAACATCATCACCGTCATCACGCCGTCGTGCTGAAAAAACTCTCCCTCAATGTTTTACTGGATCAGAACTCGAGGAACGTCGCCGAGTTGAACGTGTGCAGAACTCGGAGGTGCCGTACGTTCGGTACTTGGATCGGTCGGATCGGGAAGACGTACGACTACTTCCTCTATGTTGTCTCAACACTTCCGTTGCCGGTCTACGAGGGTACATAGACAACACTCTCCCCTCTCGTTGCTATGCATCACCATGATCTTGTATGTGCGTAGGAAATTTTTTGAAATTACTACGTTCCCCAACACTACTGTAGTACGGACTGAGCTCCGGTGACTTCACTGCACCTGCTTTTGGCTGTATGACAGGTGAGCCAGCCACATTTTGGGCCCACCTATCGTAAATCCAAAGGCAGGTGCACTAAGTCAATGAAGCTGCGTCCATATAGTACTCTCGTGTATACGACTAAAATATTGTGGAGTGGTTTTCTTATTCTCTCCATAACAATCATTTTAAATTGTGTAAGTACGAAACAAAACTCTTTATTTAATGTACAGTGAAGAAACTACTACTACTTCCGATGAACTAACGATCCACGCCCACGCGTCCTGGTCGCACTTCCTATCCTTCACGTGTGGTACACTACCCTCCCTTGAGTGAACAACCACACATGCGCCAAATTATCGGAAATGTGTGAGAGTGTGTACAAATAAAGAAATTTAATTTCAATTATCGGAAAGGTTTGAGAGTATTACAAAGTTTGACTTTAGTCTGCGGAGTAAATAAACATGGAGGGCTACTACGTCCATCCGGGTTTTTAGTCTGCAGCATTTTTTAAATCAAAGTTAATAGCTAGACAAATAAAATTACAGGGGAGCTGGAGACAAAGTTGTGAGAAGGCTTAGAAATCAATACAAAACTTATGCTCTTAGTACAAACGTCGATCCTTCTTCGAGGAAACATTTGGTTCATAGCCAATTGTGTGATAAAATTGCACCAACATGAAAGACGACTGCGTCTCCAACGCAACCAAGGTGAACTGACGAAGGATATCATCTTTGTGCGTAACAAGCAAAGAGCACTGATGGAAGACAGCTTGTTTTTCATCGAAAATCGATCAGCTTCACCAGCCGACGCAACCATGACGTGCAACCATGAGCATCGATAGGTCATCGTTGTGATGCATCATCCATTTGGCATCAAGTTTGGGTGAGGCACCTAAGAAGTTCGACAAATCCTCACTGTGGTATGTTTCTTCTCAGTAATCAAGCTCGAGGAAGGAAGAACCACGTGGCAGAGGACAGTGAGGCGGAACAACAATGGCCATCCAATTTTGTGCAGTTCCACTAAAATTGAGGAAGACATGCCCGGGTATGGAGACACGCATCTCTATTTCCAAAAATATAAATAAGGGTTAGCAATGACATTTCAATTGTCACTAAGAATTAATGAAAAGTACACCAACAAACAGAAGCATCATAATTATCTTGATGGGAAGTAAACCAGGATACCCGAGAAAAAAAGCATTTCTTCATTTACCAGTGATAGTACTACCACCATATGGATAATGACCGCACAACCACCATGTACTTTTTGTCGAAACAACATGTATACCTCCACCGAGGCATAAATCAGGACAACTTTTTGAGTGGCATTTCCTCTATAATAGTACTAGTAGGTGATGTTGGACCAGCCGAAGAACCCTAGCTACTATGCATGGGGAGCTGGGGAGTAGTCGCATAGAAGAAAACCCGCACGCAGCGACTTGGGGAGCTGGACCAGTACAAGAAGTTATACCTCAGGTGGGCGAGATGTCGTTTAGGCGGGCGGGCGGGATCTGCCCACACGACGGCAGCGAACAAGGGCGTGGAGGTTCTTCGTCCGCGCCAGCGCCGGCTCCGAGAGGACGGTGCGCATCGGCTTCCTCCGTCACCGACGGTGACAACATCAACGCTGCACCTCCTCACCTCCCGCAGCGGACGGGATTCGGCCGGATCTGTGACCACCGGTGACAAGAGAGATAGACTAGACACTGTCATCTTGTTTTGATATGGAGAGGGTGAGAGAGTGAGACGCGAGAAACTCTATCAAACAAGAGGCTATAATGGAGTAAAAAAATCTCTCCATAGCAATGGTTTTAAATAGAATACGCGCGTTCCCGGAAAAAGAAACGAAAACTGGCGGACAATTTTTTAAGGGTCTGTCTAGGACACATCTAGATGTGACATAGTTATGTCACATATAAGTTGATGTCCACTCTGTTTGTGGTCTTTTCCTAGTTTTTTTTGTTTCTTGTTGTTACATTATATACTTGTGGGAGCTTAGATGTGATATCCGTAAATAACATCTAGATGTGAATTAGACAAACTGATTTTCTAACGTACCAAGAAAGAAAACTCGATCAAAAACACGCCCCCGCTTCCAGGTCGCGAGAGTCGTCGCGCACACACACATAGACATAGACATGCATATCCGTGTTTACATAAAATTCCATTTCCATCTCCATCTCCAATCATATTTGTCCAACTGGCACATTATTTACGTTGTTAATTATATACGCAGCAATATTAACGTACAACATCTCTTGTTTGCGCACATCCGGACCGCTGCCACGGCCGGTCCTGACCAACCCGAGCCCTCTTCATCACCCACGCGTGCTTCCCACCCGAAACGGTCAGTGCCGCATTCATGCCCGGCCAGAGCGGACGCGACCTCTCACTGGCGCCGGCATTGAAGCGGCGCTCTGGCCGAGAGAGCATCGCCCGCGCCGCTTCCGGGTGCACGCGGCTGCTCCACGTTCAAAGGTTGCAATAGCCGGCTACAACATGCGCGATCTCTTCCAGTAGTAAGTTCTTGGGAGTCCGTGCTACAGCTAGCTTTCCTCCCCCAACTCGTCAATCTCTTCTAGTAGTGCTAGTACTCCATGGCGTGATCCATCAACAAGCAAGCGGGAAAGTTATGGTATACTACTCGGTTTGCGGTGAGTGGCATGCCGAGCGACCGTGTGGGGTCGAGCCGTGGAGGAGGGTGAGATACGAACACGACATACGTGATTTAAACATTGGTTTTGCTCGATGGCGCGATCCAACAAAACGAAACATTGGTTTCTCTCCGTTTCCATTTTTTCTCCGAAAAAATGGAAACTTTTCCACTCCATTTTCATTCCTATTCCAAGGTTGCCCCGTTACAACATTCCATCAAATACAAAGGAAAACTAACACGCATGCTGATGCATCTCAATGATTCACAGATCATAACCAATATTTACTTCACAACTAAAGAAAAAAGTTGTGAGAGCGTGTACGATAGAAAAACTACTGATGGGGTCACTACGACTTAAACCCTAAACCCTAAACATGATTTAATTTCCTGGCAAGGTAGAACCTGTCGAAGGAAAGACGACTGGCACCCTCGGATCATACGATGCTTTTGTGCAGTTCCACTAAAATCGACTTGAGCATCCCTGATGGCAAAGATATTGAAGAAGTGTGATTAGAATAATAGTACCGGCACTAGTTCATGAGACATAAACTCATCACAAGTAGAAGCCGGTAGAAGTAGAGAAAGATCGACATGGATATGGAGCTACGGCAGTGGAGCAAGCCGGCTCCAAAAGGAAGATGGACTACCTGGGACGTCGGGCTGTAGCTAGAAGGGCGGTTGGGACGCGGCATCGGCCCATACCGCGGTGACCCCCGATTGGGACGCACCGACTATGGGTTTTCTCCCTCGCCGATGTTGACCGCGTCTACGCAGAACATTGTTCCCTTCCCCCAGCTGCGGGATCAGGCCCGTCGTTCTATGCTTGTGAAGAGAGCAACCTAAGCAAGCAGGCTTGTAGCTTGGGCTCCTGCTAGTGTATATATAGTGGTTTTCTTTTTCTCTCCATATCAACCATTTTATATTGCGTACATGTCATTCAAGAGTGAAATGATGGTTGCTTCTTCCGACTAACTTATTGTGTGATTTGACTGCTCCTTAGTGGCCCTACACGTACTCCCCCTATGTGTATGCAACAGTCACACGTACACATGGACGCAAAAACACGCGCGACGCCCTAATGCATACATGTCCGAGCACATGACGGAACACACACGGTCACGCTCAAGTGCTCAACCTAAATGTGTGTGCACACACATACTCAGTCAGGGTGAGCTAGTGACCGTATGAACATCAGAAAATATATATATTGAGTGCAATGACCGTATTATGAAGTCCACTAGCCGTATTTTTACAAATATACAGTGACAGACAGTGTATTTATCTCGTTTGAAATTAAGCCATATTAACCGAAGAGGAGGGAGCATGGACTAGCATTACTTTGTTGTGTCCCGTCAACTTGCCGAACAAGGAGAAGGTTGCAGGACGGGAGAAGCTTGCGCACGTTTGCTCGCAGGACAAGGAGAAACTTTTGACTAATGCAAGCTCTCCCTCGCTCAGGCGGTGGACGCGCAACAGTTAATTCGGTGTCAGATTGCCAGAAGCATACACTATACTACTAGTGCTATTATTGTTCGACTTCCCGAACAGCCAAGCGCAAAGTTTACTAGTACTACTACTATAGTCCATAAAGGTACGTACTATACTAGTACTAGGAACCGGATGGAGGAGCGTCTGCACTCTTATTATAATTTTAAAATGCGATAAAGCAATCTTCAACACATTTGGTTCTCTTCGAGGGTTCTCGCATGTGATAATGGAAGTTGATTGCATGGAACACTCGCCACAATTCTCGCTTAATTCTGGCTCATATCCTGTTACAAATAGTAGCACTCAGTAATATTTCCTCTTTTTTGTTATTCAGCATGTAAACAGGTCAGCAAACCTTGCGGCGCATCTTCGTGCGAACCGTGCTTGCTGCACTTTGAATGTGGCCAAGAGCTGGCTTGATGAAACACCTCGCTTCCTACTTCTTTTTTGCGGGGTACCTCACTTCCTAGTGACCAGTGTCTTGGCTGATCGTCCTAAGAATGCTTATATATGAATAAAGCTCTCTCATTTACCCGCAAAAAAGATTAAGCCATATTAATCGGAAAGGAGGGAGTATGGACTAGCACTACTTTTTGGTGTGTCCTGTCAACTCGCAGAACGAGGAGAAGCTTGCAGGACAAGGTGAAGCTCGCTTACGCCTTTTGACTACTGCAACCTACCCTCGGTCGACATGCATCAGTCCATTCGGTGTCAGATTGTCAGAGGCATACACTGTAGTACCCAACATGCGGAGTACCATCATTGTTCGACTTCACGAAGGGGCGAAGAGCCAAGCGCAATAGTGCGCGTACTTGGTTTTGCACCTTCATACTACTCCACCCTCCGTCACAGTTTACAGGGCGCGCTTCATTATGATGCATTTCTCTCAATGCATTTCCACCACCAGCGAGACTTTAGACGCATTTGGTTTAATTCTCAATTAATTAGGGTGTGGTAACCGCAATCAAGTCCACAATTTTCTCTCCATGTACTGTACTACTACGGAGTGCATGCATGTGTGTACCCGGGGTGGAAGCACTGCATGCATGTGTGTACGCATTATTCCCTCTAGTAATAGACGCCGTGCTATAACTACCAATGCTATTTTTCAGGCCTATCGCTAGTCGCCTTGGTCCCACGGATTTTTTTTTCTTTTTTCTGAAGCGCGTTGTATAAACAGTGACGGATGGAGTAGTATGAGCGGATTCAAAGAAGAGCGTATTGATGGTTGCTTCTTCAGAGCAACTTACAGTGGGAAAGGTGGGGCTTATAATTTGACTGCTCATTACTCACTATTAATGCGGCGCAACAACCGGGCTGAGTCTTCCATGCGGTTGTGCACTACCCCCTCGGTTCTTAAATATACTCCGGAGTATTTGTCTTTCTAGAGATTTCAACGAGTGACTTCTCAAATATTTGTCTTTTTAGAGATTTCAAATGGACTAGCACATACGGATGTATATAGACATATTTTAGAGTGTAGATTCACTCATTTTGCTCCGTATGTAGTGACTTGTTGAAATCTCTGTTAAGACGAATAGAATATTTAGGAACGGAGGGAGTACACATACGAAGCAAAATGAGTGAATCTACACTCTAAAATATGCCCGTTTGAAATTTGTAAAAAGATAAATATTTAGGAACGAAGGAGTATAATTTTGTGCATGGCACATGGACCCGGATGATGAAGAGGCTTCTGGCAATGCTATCAAGCTTCCATCATTTGTTTACATAACTGACGTACTATACAAATAATTTTCCAGCGACATGAAATTGTACATGGTGTGAGCTTTCAGCTTTTGTTTCGCGTGTCTTGCTCTTTCAGAAACAATAAAAAACTAACTTCCTTGCTAATGCATGTCAATTATTAGCATATCAGAGCTAATAATTACATCACAACTGAAGACAAAGTTGTGAGAAGGTGTTAAATTAAAATTGATCCATGCTTTCATTGGCAGCAACGTCCCCCAAGCTTTGTCTAAATCAACAAGGCATGTTGGGAAAAAAGTAGATGTCTGGAGCATGCAACATTCCGATCATTTTGTGCAGTTCCACTAAAATAGAGCTGAGCGTCCCTCTTCCAAAGATATCAAGTGTGATTATGATAATAGAGGACTGCTGATGAAACAATAAACAAACAAATAGAAGCCGGTCACCTTTGCAGTCTCTCTTAAGACTAACTAGTTGGAGAAGATTAGGCTCGGAGTTGGATGAGGAGGATAGAGCAAAACCAACCTCCCTTTGTGCAGTCGCACTGAAATGTAGAGACGTTGCCCGTGTGACATTTTAGTACAACTGCACAAAACACTCTTAAGAAAAAAGTGATTTGTGCAGTTCACCAAAAGGTCGCAATAGCAACGAGGTGAAATGGATAGCCCTGTTTGCAAAAAAGAGATAGAAAGGAAACAATTACTGGCCAATAACAGTTGATGACACATGCGACGACAAAAAAGAAGCATATTCCTTGTCCTAAGGGAAGATAACAACATGGTTGTGTTTGTCTAAAACAGTGTGAGGACGAGAATGCAATATGGAAAGTACGCCGGACGAGCTATGTTTTGGGTAAAGAACTATGGAAGATCCACATGCAGCGACGTGGGAAAACGGGCAGTGGAGCAAGGCCAGAGGGGATACCCTGCAGGTCATCGGGATGTAACTAGGTGAGCAGCGGTGGGCGGAATCTGTGAGCAGGTGGCATAGGCCCTGCCGCACCGGAGCTTGGTCAGAGATAACGGCGTGTACCGCAGATCGGGACGTGCTGCCTCGGCACCGTCGAACGGAGAAACGATGCACTTCCTCCCTTTCCCCCGGCGGACGGGATGCGGCCGGATCAGTGACCAACGGTGAGAGAGAGAGAGAGGCCACCGCACTCCCTTTCCCCCGGCGGACGGGATGCGGCCGGATCAGTGACCAACGGAGAGAGAGGCCACCGCACTCCCTTTCCCTCGGCGGATGGGATGCGGCCGGATCAGTGACCAACGATGAGAGAGAGAGAGAGGCCACCGGAGCCTTGTGTGAGATACTCTGAAGAGCGGACTACCTTTTCCTCCATAAAAATCATTTTATATTCTGTGTACGTGCCATTGAGCGCTATAACTTTATTTAAAAATAATGCAGCAACGCGTCAAGTCGAACTTTGTTTCGTGCATGCGTGGTACACGACCTCCCTAGGTAAACAACCGCTACAGGCGTTCAAATTAACACGCGGGCTGCCATTTCGTAAAGAAATGAGCACCACTGTGTACCCGCACGGGTGTGGCTGGGCACGAAGCGTGAGTACGTGCACGGTGCACCTATTCTCTTCTTGTATACGTACACCACCTACGTGGGGTTGTGTGAGAGAGATACAAACCTAGAGAGATATAGTGTGTGGGTTCTTGAGAGTTTTTTTGTGGGGGGGGGGGCAATCAAAAAATTTAACATATGCAATGTGTGTGAGATAGAGTCCTGGATATAACATATATATAGAGGGGGCGATCCACGAGAAGAGAGTGGAGGTATCATCGGCTTGAGGTGTCCATAGAATCGAAGAGAGGGATGATGTGTGTGTGTGTGTGCGCGCGCGATCGATAAAAAGTGCCATCGAATTTGCGTGTGCCCACGTCAAAGATATAGAGTGGATGGCCTACTGGAACATGAGATGGGACATGTGTAGTTTGTCTCTGTGGCATGGATACCTACCTGCAGCGCTCGACTATCGGTGTGTGGTGGTGGAAGAGGGAGGCCCAATTAACTATAGAGGTACAATGGCTGGTATATGTGTGGAGGATGAGAGAGGCCTACCACATGTATTAAGGAGATCGATCTGCCTCATGTATTAAGGGAGATCGATCGGCATCCATGCATATGTGCAGGAGATGAATAAGGTTGGGAGAGATACAGAGCTAGAGTGTTGGAGGGGGTGGTAGTGGAGTTTCTTCTAACAAATGGTGGGATAGGCTTGCAAGACAAACGAAGGGCACGCCCGCAATATCAATAAGAGAGGAGATGGCTGCTTGTTGTCTGTGCACGTGCGTGTGAGAGACGGGTCAGGAAGCATGCATGAATGATGAGGGGGGACGATGTGGCTGTGGTAAGCAGAGTAACTACATAGGAAGATCAATCGCCCTTTATAAGAGAAAGGAGAGACATAACTTGTGAGGAACGTCAATTGATGGGGGGTAGTTAAAGTCGATCTAGGTATATGTTGGGAGATCGATCGGTATACATGCATGTGTGTGTTAGAAGCAAATGAGGCAGGAGGAGAAGGATAGAGAGAGAGGGATGCATGTAGGAGGTGGTATGAGAGGCATACTATATCGAGGGGGAGGAGTGTGCGAGTACGAGAATGATGAAAAGAGTGGTGGGAGTGAGGCATGGACGGTGACAAGAGAAGAGGGGAAGCTTGTGTTTGTTCTAGGCACACCTGGCTAGAGAGGCATATCGATCAATGTGTGTCATAAAGAAGGAGCTGGGGGGCCTACACATACCGTGGGTGAACGACCTAAAGTGAAAAGACAAATTTGTGCAGTGGAGCTAGAGAATGCTGAGGGAGGGTGAGAGGGATGCGGGCGTGTGCATGCACAAGAGAAAGTTAGCGCTAGCTACAAAGATAAGAGGGTTGTTGGGTGTAAAATACGAATAGAGATCATATATACTTCATTATAAAAAGCGAATTCGGATATTTGAAGAATTTATCATAGTGTTTCAAACCGACAGATGTCTGAATATATATAACGGTGATACACATGGTGTGGTTATGAACATGGTACACTACATTTAATATATTTTATATCTACTCTTATAAAAAACGGAGTTGTTGATGATGGTGTGACTGCCATCCTGCATTATAGGCTGTCTGATTTATATCTGGCGGATAGCAAGGAAACTATGATGGTTGAAGTTGGCAGCAAGCATGATTGTAGATTCTTATTGAAATAGAGAAACGAATTCAAATTTAGTTCGAATTGCAGCAGTAGTATAGACATTTGGAATGCACTAAAATGTTGGTATGAGTAGGTTACATGCATTATACAGCAAGCGAAAAAATTTAATCGGACATAACATGGATTCATACTCCCTCCTTCCATCTATATAGGGCGTAATGAGATTTTTAAGACCGCCTTTGACTATTGACAAGATTAATAGTACATGACATGCACAATGTGAAAATTATATCATTGAAAGAACCTTTCACAAACGAATTTAACGGTGTGCTTTGTGTAAGTTGCATGTCATATATCATTGCTCTAATATTTGGTCAAAGTTAGCATCGAAAAACGCATTAGGCCCTATATAGATGGAAGGAGGGAGTAGCTTTGAATAGCATTTGTATAGTAAAACGGGGCAAGACTCTCTCTCTTTGTGTGGTGTGAATAGTTTTATTTTTTCGTTTTCTTTTTGGTTGAGGGAAGTGCGAATTGATTTGGTACGTACAAGTACAATATTACTACATGTTAGGCTTGTCCCTAAAATTCAACCCGCGTCTTGTTATATCCCGAAAATTCAGATATCGTGCTCCCAAAACTGGCGCCTTCACAACCCGCGCATTGCTATCCCGAAATTACAACGCGCGCGAAAACGCCCTCCAGCTGCCAAATCCCGACACGTGAAATCCCCCTTCTAACCCTGAGCCGAAAGGGCCGCTAGTTCAAATCAGTGGGGGGTACTTTTGTAACACACCCTATATTTTGGACAAGCGCGTTCCTAAGTCATGCTTCACCCCCTCCCATCGCCCCCTTTTTGCCATTCGAAATCCCAGGCCGCCATAAGCTCTCCGCTCCAGCCGCGAAACCTCACCCTCCTCCGTCCGCCACGTCACCACTGCCCAGCCGGAGCCTCTTCCCCGACGACATCGTCCACCGCAACAGCTCGACGTCCCTCGTCCACCTCCCCGGATGAGGATCCGTCGTCCATCTCGCCGTCCCGCCGGTTCAGCCGCCCCATCCTCCACCTCCAAGGAGCTGCTCCGATGATCGCCTCGTCTATCGCGGCTGCTCCATCCCCACAGCGCCGCCTTAACCTGCTCCACCAGAACCGCAGCATCCTCACTGACTCCTCGGACGAAGCAGAGGCCTACTCGGTGCCACCAAAGAGGTTGTACACTCATCACATCACACCTTCTCCTTAACTCGACCTCCCGGCGCCGACGGTGCTCCATCCTGCACCCCCATGGAGTGGCTACCTTGAAGCCGGCGCCGCGAGTGACATCTCCACGGCGGCTCTCCCCCAGTGCGAGGCCCCTTCGGCGGCGGCGGCCATACCAGTCGGATCTGCTGCTGCTTCTCCGGCTCTCGCTCGATCGCTTGCTCGCCCAGCTGCTGCTGCTGCTCTCCCCCTCGCTTGTGCTGCTGCTCTGCTCCGATTAAGCCACACTTCAGTCGACTGAATCGACTTTTGGGTCAGTCGATTTTCAGGGGTTGGGGGGGCTCGCCGGAGTTAAGGAAGAACCACCTGCACCGGGGACGGGGGCTCACCGGAGAGGTACCCCACTATCTATCTTAGGGTTCAGGGTGGGGGGCGGGGGGCCTAGAGGGCTGGCCGGGGCGGCGGTGGCGAGTTGTTTCGGGGCGGCGAGGCGGTGCTAGGGCCGGCGGTTCGGCCGGTGGTGGCTGGCGGCTCAGGGGGGTGCAGGTTGACGATGAACTGCAGGCCCTCCCTAAACTACATGTCAAGTGCCTCTCTGCTACCATTGCATTCAGTTTCGACAGTAGCATTCAGATTCCACAGTAAATTTCAGTTTCGACAGTTAAGTTCAGAGTCAACAGTTTTTACCTCATCTGTTGTAGTCAGGTGGTTTTTGGTGATGTTAATTTTACATCCATTTTACATCATCTATTGGAGATGCTATTAGAATCCCACTTGAGATTGATGATGTCTGTCTTGTGCTGCTTCAGCCTTGACGTCTTACGGCTCACCGGAGCTGCTCCAACGACAGAACGATCCATCACAATAGAGCAGTGCCCTGGACGCCGTCTACAGATTCCTCAGATCTTCCTCCACACCTCCGACAGCCACCTCTGCCTCAACTACTTCAGCGACCAACCCAATGATGCTGAGGTCGACACGGCTACGGCAAAGAGGTTGTATACTTGTTGCATCACTTATTACTATACATTCACGTCGATCCATTAGGGCTATTTTGGTTCCACGGAAAACATCGATCCACTGGTTGTTACCATCACTCTAAATTTCTGCATGCTCTCCTTACATAATCTCACCATATTTTTTTCGTATGAATGTCAGATATTGTACACAATCATGCTGAACATGTAGAGAAAAAGAGAAGAGTTTTGCGCGGCAATACAATGTCATGCAGACATCGCTCCATGGTGGGTTCAATGGCAAACCCTCCCCGCCCCTCTCCAGATTGTAATCCAGAGGAAGATATCTGTTCTGAGGCGGATTCGGACGCCGCTAACCACTCCTATTTACCCCCCAAGGTGTTTGCTCTACCTTGGGATGATGATGTTAGTCATATCATGCATATGTTGCCTTGCAGTGCCTACTTTTGACATCATATATGTCATCTGCTTAGTTTAGACATGTTCTGTAATGCCACCTGTTTTGTTTCTATATCATATATGGGAATTATGCAGTCTCATGTCTTTTAGCCAGCCATAATATATGTGAAATGTGCAATGCCATCCTGTTTAACCAGGAATCATATATTTGAATGATATCTTGCCCATCCTTTTCTTCATTACATTTCCATTTGTCGACAATGTTTGTACATTAAACTACTCTTCCTGTGAATCAGCCATTTGGGTGGGAGATGGAAAAAAAATCTGGAGTGAAAACAAGGCCTTCAGAGTAGACAGTGCTACCTGTCGAAGCAGATCTCTTGTTGGGTCCCGATAGCTCCTCAGAGATGGATTCATAGACAGATGACCAGTCCTATTCCCCCACTGAGGTGTATGCTCTAACTTGGCACGGTTATACTGCTCATATCATGCATACGGTGTCTTGCATTGCATAGTTTAGACATCATATACACAATATTCAACACCATGTTCTTAGTTCAGACATCATATCGAATGCCCTCTGTTTAGCATATAAATCACATATGTGAATTAAATGATGTGATCCTGATTACTTAGATAACATGTAGGTGAATTATGCCATGCGATCCTGTTTAGTTATTCATCATATCTTTGAATTATGTTATGCTATGCTATCCAGTTTAGATAGACATCATATATGTGAAATTATGTCATGCTATCCATTTTAGTTAAACAATATACATGTCAACTATTTCATGCCCTCTTTTTTCCACGCTATCTATTGCATCTGTCTCTCATACAATGTCTGTACTTTCAACCATGTTTCCTGTTTATCAGCCATTTGAATTGGAGCGGGTGATGCCAGTATCTAGCGGACTAAAAACACGGTCTTCAAATAAAACAGTGCTACCTCTTGGTGGAGAGAGCATCCCGGTTGTACATGCATAAGAACCAGCTCTACCACACATAACCCAAACTCTCGCAGATTGTACCCCTACTACGATGGAAAGAGAACCAGCTTCACCCAATATAACCCCAACCCCAGCCAATAGTAACCCAGTTCCTGTTGACACAGCACCATCTCCACCACAGAGCTCCCAAACAAGAGTAGTTAGTAAGGCAGCTCCAGTGCCCAAAGGGCTAGTACTATCACGGCGAACCCCAACTCCACCAGTTAGTACGCCTATTCCTGTGGAGGAAGCACAACCAGCTAGTCGTAGTTTAGCATCTATCGCATTTGATGTTGTTAAATCGTGTATCTTCCCATCTTGGAAATATTATACTGAAGATGAAGGAAAATGCCAGTTGCAGGTGTTTGTCCAGGAGTTATATGTAAGTAATGTTATTCATGGCAATTACTTTGCTTCGTCCCATACATCCTACCTCCATGATGGTTATAATACAGTAAATTTTCCCATTTTTCTCTATAGAGAAGGACCGATTTGGAAACTCGGGATGAGGTAACCTGTGCTAATACCTCTGCTATCTTCAAGAATGCTTGGTGGCAGTATCGGAATTACCTCAAGAAAACGTACTTCACCAGTAAAGAAACTCATCAAATTCCCTTATGTTCTCCTGAGACACATTTACTGGACGATGACTGCGAACGCCTTGTTCTGTACTGGTCCCGAACCAACAATGTGGTAAGGTCTATGAGCTCATTTTCCATTTTTAAGTATTATATTCTTGCGTCTTATTGTACTCTGTTCATGTAGAACAAGTGCCTAAACCTGAAGAACAACTGTTCTAATTTAAGATTCCATTGCTACCATAGGACATAGATATATGTTTGTTTGATGCTTTTATTATGTACTAGTACTTGGCAATAGAAGACTTGGTTGTTTAATCCTGTCCACCTTACTAATGAACTGGTTCACCGAAATGAGTTTCATATACTAGTGCATGCTAAACTTGTTAGGTGTCTGCTTGTTTCTTCTTTTAGAATGCTGACAGAATATTGGGGAAGAGTGCCTTATTAAGCAACGGTAAAGGAAGTAATGCAGATAAGGTTCAGGATAGTGACACATCCTGTCTTGGTTTAGTGTTGGAGTTACTGGCCACTACCGCTTGCACAAGCTATTCAAACTCACTGTCTGAATCAGTTCGGTTTCTTGAGTCTCAACTACAAGCTGAAAGACATCGATCAGCTGTGCTGCGACAAGAAGCGGAAGTCCCTGGAGCATTCAGATGCATACTTTCTGGTGCAACAGCAAGCGTTGGAGGATTTTAGCGCCCAACAGGACAAAGCTAATCAGCTTGCTAAGCTTATTGCCAGCATGGTGGATACCCAGGATAACATTTCTTGAGCTCTTCTGAAGTTGTTTCAGTTATGATCTTGTTTTGCTACCGCGTTTATTTGCACTGGTGGCCTATTTTGATGGCCAGTGTATATGATATGCTGCTTTGTTCCCTATATTTGCACTGGTGGCGAACTTTCATGCCAAGTGGATGTAATATGTGTAATAGCCGTGATAGCCTAGCGTTAGTTGCTTGCTTATTTATTTCCTTGTTGTCTTGTTTATTTGTTTGCTTGTAGTCATTGCAGTTCTTTTTCCGCGGTTAACTAGTGGCTCCAATAACCTATTTTTTAAAACTAGGCCACAATAACCATGGGCTAATATTTACTGTAGTGACACTGGGCCTCCTACGGGCCGTAGAAACAGTGGGCCTTCTATGGGCCGTAGAAACAGTAGGCCTTCTACGGGCCGTTGTCGGAGTAAACGACCACGGGTAGCCCAGCCGGCTCCCCCTGGCCCTTCTGAAAAAATTACGAGCCGGTCCAGCCCTCAAGAATCCAAGACATGGGGCCGCCTTCCCCTTGCCGGCTGTCTCCCAGGCCGACTATCAGAAGGCGGCCCGGCTTTAGCCCTCATGAAGAAAGCCACGGGAGGGCCGGCTCCAAGAGGCCGGCCACGAGAAGCCGACTCCCACAAAGCGGTCAAGATCGTACCCTCGAAGTCTGCATCCACATAACGGCGATGTGACGGGGCGTGGCTACAGTAAAGCCTGCCACCCCCGAATCCCGGAGCACGCCTGGCACAGTGCGCCGTACGAGGTGGCCATGACCCGTCCGGCGCGGCACTGTTGCCATGTCGACCCTGATGCCACCCACGACGGGCTGTCAGCGCGGCCCACGGGTTGTGGGCCCCTTCAGGCAGAGAGACACCCAAAGGCAGCCAGGCCTCCACCAGTCGGCCCAAGACAGGGCCGGCTCCCCACAACCGGCTTGCTTCCTTCCTCGAAGGAGACGCCCCATTAAGGAGACAAGACGAGGTGAGGCTACAGCGATTTCCCGCCGGTCGGCGACACTGTAGCCACGCTTACCTCGGCAAAGCCCTCGTCACCAGGTTTGAGGCAACAGTAACCAGCCACCGACAAGGCCCTGGACAGTGGGGCCTGCCTATCGACCAAGGAGCTGGCAGCCGGCGGGACCCACCAGCCGGCGGGCCCCAGCAGCCGGCGCAGAAGCCAGCGAGCGTAGACACAGACGGCTGGGGCCCACGCCCAGCCGGATTACCATTGTACCCCCGGGGGGTGGGCCTATATAAACCCCCCGGGGCATCCATGCAAAGGGTGGATTTGAGCTAGTTTTAGACACCACATAGAGAGGAGAGGAGAGCTAGCCGTGCCCTTCTTCTTCTTCTTCTTGCCAAACAGCTCAAGGAGCATCTTGTAGCCACTCGTTCATCTAGTGATCATGCGGAGACCCCGCGGAGCAGCAGTAGGGGTGTTATCTCCATGGAGAGCCCTGAAGCTGGGTAAGATTCGCCGGCGTGCATGTCTTCGTCTCATCCCGCTTCCAGGCACCGGCGACGTCTTACTGGCTCCCACAATGATAAGCCACCCATTGGCATATGTCGCACCTACCACCCGACATTTGGCTCCCACCGTGGGGCCAGGTGCACCGTCGTCCGGAGACCCATTCTGGACGGGAACCCTCTTCCTTCCCAGCGAGCGTAGCCAGCCCGGCACGCCCGACGGCGCTTGCCACGACGCGCTGCAAGGCGTCACCAATGTCTCCGCAGCGAGCGGCCTCGCCGATCTCCTTGACGAGACCCTCATCTCCGACAAGCTCGCCTCTGACGCGGGCACCGACCACCTCGTCAACCTCCTCGGCCAGCTCCACGTCTCCGGCGAGCCTGCTATGGACTTGGAGTTTGTTGGCTCCACCGATCCGATGCCTGTCGACTCCGACACGGCCTCGGTCGGCGCTTTCCCCACCGACGTCGCGATCTACAACGACCCTCTTCCCCGGGCTGATGGCTGCGACGGTGCCACCACCGAGGTGATGGTCATCGGCCACGGCGGAGCTTCTGGCGAGAACGCCCTCGACGCCCCGCATGTGGCGGTCCACGACTTGTGCATCCCCCTCCCGGCCGATGCCGACGCCGAAGCACTGGAGGCTCACCGCCTCGCCCTCCTCGCGGAGGGCCGGAAGTTGACTTCCATGAGACGCCTCACTGAGGCCCACCAGCGCGAAGCCGACCGCGCCGCCTTTGGCATGCCGCCCCCAGGCGGGCCAAGCCAAACCAGCGTTGTTAGACAGCGCGGCGCTGCCCTCGCCGACATGTTAGGAGTCGACCACCCAGTCTACGCCACCCCACTCGAGAACCTGCGCGCCGCCCAGGCGGCCGTAGACGAGCTAGACGGACTGGGGGCCGAAGAACTCCCCCACATGACCAGACGCATCCAGCAACTAATCGATGCAGCCGCACAGTGGCACGAAGCCGATGCCCGCGCCGAGAGCACGGCGCGACATCCCGGACGCCGGCTGCAGGTAAAACCCGTGCGCGACACGAGAAAGAGCCGGCTGCCGGCTGAAGCCGAACCCGGATCTCCATCGTGCGAGACGCAGAAGGCCGTCCCGGGCCATGGAGCGGCGGGGCAACCCGCCTCCGCCTCCGCCTCGTGGGGAGAGATATCCCACCCCACCGCCTGTCATGCATCCGACTCTCAGCGGCCGACTAGGTCGCCGCGAAGGAGTCGGCGAGAACGATGCCCGCCATCGGATCGACCGCCTAGCGCGATCCCTGGTGCTAGAAGAAGAAGATGATGTCGGCCCGCCTTGCTTCGGCCCCCGCATCTGCGATGAGCCTTTCCCCAAAGGGTTCTCGCTCCCAAGAGACACGCCCAAGTACAATGGCTCCGTGAAGCCGGAAGATTGGTTGATCGACTACTCCATAGCGGTTCGCATAGCAAATGGCAACAGACACGTTGCCGTGAAGTACGTGCCCCTCATGTTGCAAGGCACGGCGCGGACCTGGCTCAACAACCTCAGGCCATACAGCATCAACAGCTGGCTAGACTTCACAGAAGCTTTCGTCCGCAACTTCACCAGCACCTACAAGCGGGCTCCCAAGCCCATACAGCTCTCCTTATGCATACAAGGCCCCGCCGAATCCACTCGCGACTACCTCACGCGTCGGGCCGAGCTCCTCAACTCTTGCAAAGGGGTGCACGAGGTGCAAGCCATAGAATACTTCATTGCCAGGTGCCGAGAAGGCACCCTCCTCAAGCACAAGCTCCTCTGCGACGAGCCGACTACCCTTGATGAACTTTTGGTCATAGCGGACAAGTACGCCACTGCCGACTCCTCAATGAAGACTGAACTCCGGGTAGACGCGTCCGGGAAGGTACTCAACCCGGCGCCCAAGACGCCGGCTGGGGACTCCGGCCAACGCCCGTACCAGAACGACCACAAGCGCAAGGGCCCCGTGCCGCTCTCCACCAGTCGGCAGGTGGCCACAGTCGAAGACGAGCAGCCCGAAGGGCGGCCCGCACCCAAAAAGCAGAGGGGCGGTAGGCCGGCTTGGCAGCTGGCCTTCTTCGATGAGCAAACTCTCGACGCCCCATGCAAGTTCCACAGCGGCGCGAAGCCGTCCAACCACACAACCCGGAAGTGCCACCGGCTCACCCGAATCTCCAAAGGTGAAGGGCTCGCGCCGCCTCCGCCTGCTGGTCCGCCGCCTCCGGCTCCGCAGTTGTCGACTGCTCGGCCAGCAGTCGGAGCTGTGCATGATGAGTTCCCCGACGAGCATGTCGCCTATGTCGTATTTACAAGCCAGCCCAAAGGCCGGCGCAGCAGACGCCAAGAGCACCAGGAAGTCAACGTGGTCGCTACCAACCCCGCCGAGCACATGCACTGGTCAGAAAAGCCTATCAGCTGGAGCCGGGCCGACCACCCAAAGGTGATGCCATCTCCCGGCTCTTATGCGTTGGTTTTGGATGCCACCCTTGCAATGGACAGACGCGCCGCCCGTTTCTCCCGCGTGCTGATAGACGGCGGGAGCAGCATCAACATCATGTACCGTGACACCCTGGAGAAGCTGAACGTCAAGACGAAGCAACTCGTGCCTACTCAGACTGTGTTCCATGGCATTGTACCTGGCCTGTCCTGCGCCCCCATTGGCAAGATCAAGATTGATGTTCTCTTTGGGGACAAGGATCATTTCCGCCGGGAGGCGATCTGGTTTGAAGTGGTGGACCTGGAGAGCCCCTACCATGCATTGCTTGGCCGTCCTGCCTTGGCCAGGTTCATGGCTGTTCCCCACTATGCTTACCTCAAGATGAAGATGCCGAGCGCCAAGGGCATCATTACCATAGCCGGAGATTACAAGAAATCTTCCGAGTGCGCAGCGGCCAGCAGTCGGCTGGCCGAGTCCCTTGTGATTGCCGAAGAAAAGAAGATGTTGGACCGAGTCGTGGCCATGGTCGGCAAACAGCCGGCCCTGTCCCCCGATCCCAAGGAGTGTGATGCCCAAGGATCTTTCCAGCCGGCCAAGGAGACGAAGAAGATACCTCTTGACCCCGAGCACCTAGAAAGGTTTGCCGTCATCGGGGCAAACCTAAACAGCAAATAGGAAGGCGAGCTTGCCGATTTCTTCCGTGAGAATCGGGACATCTTTGCATGGTCCCCCAAGGACATGCCGGGTGTTCCGAAGGAATTCGCCGAGCACAAGCTACACGTCCGAGAAGGCGCAAAACCAATCAAACAACCCCTCCGCCGACTGTCGGGGGAGAAAAGAAGGATTGTAGGAGAAGAGATAGCCTGGCTTCTGGCAGCCGGCTTCATTATGGAGGTTTTCTTTCCAGAGTGGCTCGCCAACCCGGTCCTCGTGCTAAAGAAGAACAACAAGTGGCGCATGTGCATAGACTACACGAGCCTCAACAAGGCCTGCCCCAAAGATCCCTTTGCCCTGCCAAGGATTGATCAAGTGATAGACTCCACGGCCGGATGCGAGCAGTTGAGTTTCTTGGATGCTTACTCAGGATACCACCAGATAAAGCTAGATCCGGCTGACCGCCTGAAGACCGCCTTCATCACGCCATTCGGAGCTTTCTGCTACCTGACTATGACATTCGGCTTGAGAAATGCCGGTGCCACTTTTCAGCGTTGCATGCAAAAGTGCTCCTCAAGCAGCTCGGCAGAAATGCCCATGTCTACGTAGACGACATTGTGGTGAAGACGGAGAAGCGCGACACCTTGCTGGAAGACCTCAAGGAAACATTTGAGAACCTGTGCCGGTTCCAGATCAAGCTCAACCCCGAGAAATGCGTGTTCGGAGTGCCAGCCGGCCAGCTCCTGGGCTTCCTGGTCTCCGAACGCGGCATCGAATGCAACCCAGTAAAGATCAGGGCCATTGAGAGAATGGCGATGCCCACCAAACTTCGAGACGTCCAGAAGTTCACTGGGTGCTTGGCCTCCCTGAACCGCTTCATCAGTCGGCTCGGGGAGAAAGCTCTCCTCCTCTACCGCATCACGAAGAAGACCACTCACTTCGAGTGGAACGACCAAGCCGACCAAGCTTTTCACGAGCTGAAGAAGATGCTGGCCACGCCGCCTGTCCTGGCGGCGCCGACTGAGAAAGAGCCCATGCTCCTCTACGATGCTGCAACCAGCCGGGTGGTCAGCACCGTCATCGTAGTCCAGCGCCCAGAAGAGGGCCGAGCCCAGCCGGTCCAGAGGCCGGTGTACTATTTGAGTGAGGTGCTGTCTACCTCGAAGCAGAACTACCCGCACTACCAGAAGATGTGCTATGGCCTGTACTTCGCTGCCAAGAAGCTGAAGCCCTACTTCCAAGAGCACCCCATCACGGTCGTATGCACCGCCCCGCTTGCCGAGATCATATGCATCCGGGATGCATCCGGCCGGGTGGTGAAATGGGCCATCGAGCTGGCCCCCTACACGATCTTCTACCAGCCTCGCACCGCCATCAAGTCCCAAGCATTGGCTGACTTCCTCGTCGACTGGGCCGAGACCCAGTACCTGCCGCCAGCTCTCGACTCCACTCATTGGCGCATGCACTTCGACGGGTCCAAGATGCGCACCAGCTTAGGAGCCGGCGTCATCCTCACCTCTCCCAAAGGCGACAAGCTCAGATACACGCTGCAAATTCACTTTGCCGCCTCCAACAATGTGGCCGAGAACGAGGCGCTCATACACGGGCTCCGGCTTGCCAAAAAGCTCGGCATACGCCGGATCCTATGTTACGGCGACTCGGACTTGGTAGTCCAACAATCATCCGGCGACTGGGACGCCAAGGACGCAAATATGGCAAGCTACCGTTTCCTCGTTCAGTAGATCAGCGGGTACTTTGAAGGATGCGAGTTCCTCCATGTACCGCGAGCCGACAACGAGCCAGCTGATACCCTGGCTCGAATAGGCTCCACTCGGCAGGCAATACCAATCGGTGTCTCTCTGCAACGCCTCCTCAAGCCGTCTATCAAGCCGTCTCCAGAGTCCGATTCCATCTTCGTGCCGCCTGACCCCGACGCAGCCGGGTCCGGCTCGAAGAACCAAGCAGGTGACCCAGGGACTTTGATAGTCGGCCCGGGGACGTCAGTAGGCGGCTCAGGGACTTCCGTAGTTAAGCCCGACCAGGGGACCGCCACACCCGGCTCAGGGACTGCGGTAGTCGGCTCGGGGACTGCACCAACACAACAGGCGGCGGCCGACTCCAGCATTTCACCACCCAGCCTGCCCGCCCTGGTCGCAGTAGCCGTGTTGGTAATAAATGAAGTCGCAGCTCCATCATGGGCCCAGTCCATCCTCAACTTCCTAATAAACCAAGATCTGCCGGCTGACGAAACAGAGGCAAGACAAGTCCAACACCGAGCCGGAGCATACACAATCGTCAACAGAGAGCTCGTCAGGCGCAGTGTCACTGGAGTCTTTCAGCGATGCGTCGAGCAAGAGAAGGGCATTGCAATCCTCAGAGACATCCACCAAGGAGAATGCGGCCACCATGCGGCCTCAAGATCACTCGTCGCCAAAGCTTTTCGCCATGGGTTCTTTTGGCCGACTGCTTTGGATGACGCCAAGGAGTTAGTTAAACATTGCAAAGGGTTCCAAGTCTTCAGCTCCAAGCAACACATGCCGGCTTCGGCACTCAAGACCATTCCCCTCACTTGGCCCTTCGTCGTTTGGGGACTGGACATGGTGGGCCCATTCAAGACGGCGCGCGGCGGCATGACACATCTGCTTGTTGCCGTGGACAAATTCACCAAATGGATTGAGGCAAAGCCAATCAAGAAGCTGAATGGGCCGACTGCCGTGACATTCATCGCAGATATAACAACTCGGTACGGCGTGCCACACAACATCATCACCGACAACGGCACGAATTTCGCCAAGGGAGCATTGGCACGTTTCTGGGCGACGCAGGGCATCCGGTTGGACTTAGCGTCCGTTGCCCACCCGCAGTCAAACGGCCAAGTCGAGCGAGCCAACGGCCTCATCCTTTCCGGCATCAAGCCCCGACTGGTCATACCACTGGAACATTCGGCCGACTGTCGGCTCGATGAGCTGTCGGCCGTCCTCTGGAGTCTGCGCACTACCCCAAACAAGTCAACCGGCTTCACTCCTTTCTTCCTCGTGTATGGTGCCGAGGCGGTCATCCCAACTGACATTGAGTTTGACTCGCCTCGGGTAACCATGTACACGGAGGCGGAGGCCAAGGAAGCACGAGAAGACGGTGTCGACCTGCTGGAAGAAGGCCGGCCGTTAGCCCTCAGCCGGTCCGCCATCTACCAACAGGGCTTGCGCTGCTACCACAGCCGGAAGGTCAGACCAAGATCTTTCCAAGAAGGCGACCTCGTACTCCGGCTGATCCAGCGAACAGCCGGCCAGCACAAGCTCTCGGCCCCTTGGGAAGTTCCCTTTGTCATCAACAGAGCGCTAGGAAATGACTCCTACTACCCGATCGACGCACAGAAGCCGAAGGTACGAAAGAGAGACGACTCCGGCAAGGAGTCGGAACGACCATGGAACGCCAACCTCCTCCGAAGATTTTACAGTTGAAATGCAGTATGTATTACGCTAACTTTTGTACTAAGTACGAGACAATAGGCCCCCCGAGGAGAGCTCGGGGACTGCCATCTTTTATCTATGAATGAAGAGTATCATGCTTATGATCATGTCATTACATTCACTTTTTTCGTTCGGCACCGGGTTCGACTAGTCGGCCCGGGGACTGGCCGCCTTGAGTTATATTAGAAGTCCTACCCGCGGTCAGACAAGTAGTGTGCCAGCACCCAAGCCTTCTCTTGCCAAAAGTCGCAGTTCGAAGAACCGGCTGTCCGGCTGGCAAGAGTTAAAGGCAGGAAAGGACGCCCACACGAAAAACGGCTAAGGACTAACGGACTAATATAACAAAAGCCGGTTTTTCTACCACCACCGACCGACTACCAGAGTAGCCGGCCGGCCGGCTTCCATTGACCTCGCTTCAATCTAAGAAAGCTCGAGTACTTGCCTTCCCCCAAAAAAATATAAATATAGCCAAGTCCTTCCCTAGCCACAGGCTGCAGAGCAGCTGCCGGTTGGGAAGGCAGTAGCCAGGGGAAGGCGGCAAAGGAAACAGCCTAAGGATAAAAAGCATACGTGAATGAAAGCCAAACACACACACGATCATATTTATACAAAAGACCTTTGAAAGGCCAGCATTCAACATAGTTTCAATACACCCCCAGTGGGTGGAACTGCGCAAGTTTAATAAAATTTGTTCAAAGAGTAACAAGCAAGAAAAGCAAGGACGGCAGATTAAGCCAAGGGAGCGACTAGCGAGTCGGGCAGGTCGGTAGAGACGGCAGTGCTGGCTGGAGGAGTGGCCGGCTGGCGAACCTCGGCATGATCACCACCTCCCGCAGAGGGTGCGCTAGCACGCGCCCCGTTGCTGGAGGCACGGTCAGGCTGAGGCTGGCTGGCCGCTTCACCGGCCGGCTCGACGTCTTCGCCTTCCTCTCCTTCGTCGTCTTCACCTTCATCACTGGAGGCGATCTCCTCCGCCGAGTCCTCACCCTTTGTCGGGTTCAGCCCGAACCATTCCTCCGGCTGGGCAACACCATCGTCATTTATCTCAGGAGCAAAGGCGCTGATGTCAGTGCACTCGGCGATCGTCGAGGCACACTGAGCGATAGCCGGCCGCACCTTCTCCATCTCCTCGTCGGCTTCCAGCCGCCGGGTGCGCAGCTGGTCCAGGTTCAGCCCGGGATACCAGGCTCAGACGAACTCCAGCGCCCGCCCAACTCCAAGCCGGGCTGCCGATGCTTTCCAGGCCTCGAAGCGGCCAACCGCAACCTCCAGCCAGTCGGCAGTCCGACTCGGGGTGCGGGGAATCACTTCGCCTGGCCAGAGGGCGGCCAACCCCTGCGCCCCGGCGCGCTGGAGGCGGCGGAGCATGCGGTGAGCCGGCTGCAGCCGGGCTTGGACCGCCAAGAGTTGCTCCTCAAGCGTCCGGCTCGCGTCCGGCGCGATTTCAGCCCCCGCCTGTCGGCGCGCCTCGCGGTGGGCCTCGATGGTCTGGGTGGCAAAGACGGAGTAGCCGGGGAAGTAGTTTGCACAAAGAACAAAAAGCAGCACAAGTCAGAACACAAATCAGGGGGCAAGGGG
The DNA here is from genome assembly GCF_002162155.2 of Triticum dicoccoides. Taxonomy (NCBI): domain Eukaryota; kingdom Viridiplantae; phylum Streptophyta; class Magnoliopsida; order Poales; family Poaceae; genus Triticum; species Triticum dicoccoides. The sequence continues at coordinate 71,729,703 of NC_041384.1, read as the reverse complement.
CAAGCAAGGAGTGAGGAAGGCGGCTTACCATCGATCAAATCCTCAACCCGGCCGTAGCCCTTGCTCATCGCTTGTTTTGCCTCAGCCCAGCCCACCGCTTCGGTCTCGAACTCAGCTTTGAGGGCGTCCTCGCTGTCCTGTGCCTTCTTCAGGCCCGCCTTGTGGCTCTCCTCCTGGTCGGCCAACTTCTTGGCCAGGCAGTCACGCTCCAGGACTAAGGCGTTGCACTCGGCTTCCTTGGCGCGAAGGGCGGTCTGGGCCCCGCTGAGCTGCTCCCTCAAGTCGGCATTGGCTCCTGCAAGCATGAAGACAAAGGAAAAATCAATAAGGAAGAAGTCGTCAGGGAAGATCCGACCCGACTGCTCAGCAGTCGGCCCGAATCTCGGGGACTACACCCAGTGGGTGCGCTGTCGCCCCCACAGGAGATGAACGAGACAAAGCACGCACTCTGGCTGTTGATCAGGTCCTCGGTTTTCTGGCCCAGCTCCTGAGCCTGGGAGTTGAAGGCAGCAGCGCGGAGGTTATGGTATTCCTGGAAGATCAGACAGGACGCAAGAATAAGATAGCTGTCAGGACCTAGTAAGTTCCAAGCCGCCTGCTCAGCAGCCGACTCAGAACTCGGGGACTACACCTAGTGGGTGCGCTGACGCGCCCCCACGAAAGAAATCAAAAAAGCAAAACAACCAAGGCCAGAAGGCTCACCCGGATGACGGCCCGCGTCGTGAGGAACTCTTGGGTATATCGCTGCAGCGAAGCGGCCTGGGCTTGAAGCCGGTTCCGGACCTCCTGGTTCGCCGTGTTCAGCTCGGCCGTCCCCCCACTGGGCGTCCACTCAGACGTGCTGGCGCTGGCCGTCTCCAGGGCCTCCGCCGTCTGGCTGGCGCCCGCAGCTCTGTGCGGCTCCAGCGCAGAGGTAGCTCCCCCTGCGCGCCGGCGAAATGCCGGCTGCACCTCGAGGCCGGCCCCTGCCTCCGGCTCGCCCCCGGCCGGCTGCTTTGGTGCCGCGGCTGGTCGGCTGCTTTGGCCCGCTCCAGTCGGCGCCATCTGCGGCGCCTCCTCCACGAAGACGACATGGTCCTCCCTCCTCTCCTTCACCGGTGGGTCTCGGTCGACCTCCTCCGATGGGGGCACGGGGATGTCAGGGGCCACGGCGTGGAGGGGAACGACGGGCTGCGGAGGCTGGTTGCGCGAGGCCTCCGCCTCCTTCTCCGCGGCCGCCGCCTCCGCCCGGGCCTTGGCCGCCGCGTCAGCCTGCTCCTTCGCCGCCTGGGCAGTCCTTCGCTCCGCCGCCTCCCGCTCCTCCCGCGCCTCCCGTGCGTTCCGCTCCGTGGCCTCCATGAGGTTGGCGTGGGGATCCACGCGGCGGGAGCCTGAGGACCCTCCAGTCGGCCCGACTATGGAGCCGCCAGGTCCTCGCTCGAGGGAAAGCGGTGCCCTGCCCGGCGAGCAAAGAAAAGTTTAGAAGAGCCTCAATCGAACAAGACAACAAAAAATACAAGACGTTTGACGCTTACGCCGAGATCGCGTGCGGCTATTTCACCGCCTTGCGGAAGCGGGCCGCCTTCTCGGCCGCCTCATCCCGCTTGGTCGCCGCCGTGGAACCCTTGGATTTCTTCGGCCGGCTGCCGAAGTAGGTCGACGTGGCCCGACGTTTCTACGCGCCGCCATGGGCGGCCGGCACGGCAGACGGGCCCACGCCTTGATGTTCAAGCGCCGGCTGGCGGTGCGGAATGGCTTCGACCTCGTCATCGTCCGCCCAGTCCTCGAGGCCGGCCCCGAGCCCCACGCCGCCTGTCTCGTCGCCTTCCCCCACGACGGCCTCTTCCATGGCGGCCGCTCCCAGGTCCGGATCATCGATGTCATCCACCATGCGGTCGAGGAGGAGCTGGCGCTCTACACCTGCGGCCCCGGCCGTCGGCGGAAGAAGAGGGTTCTGCTGAGGACAAAGCAATTGATCAGAAGTCGGCCATCATGAGGCCGGCTACAAAAAGGAAGGACAGAAGAAAAACTTACGGCAGGCGGAGGGTTGGCGCGAGAATACGGCCCCTTGCCGTATCGCCAATCCTCGGCGAGCTTGCAGTTGGAGATGTAGTTCACCATGTAAGACACCTCGGCATGAGGCATCTCCCTGGTGCTCAGCCGGCACGGGTCGAAGTGGCCGCTCATCTGACAAATCATGTGAGGCCGGCCTTGGAGCGGAAGTACTCGGCGCTCCACGAAGGCGGCCACCAGGTCGGCTCCGGTCAGGCCCTCCATCTGGATCATCACCCGGAGCCGGGCGACGGCTGCGTTCCCGGCCTGAGACAACGACCTGGCCCGGTAGCTCCACGAGGGTTGCCTCCTAGCCGGTGGGCTGGCTATGTAAGCCGGCAGGTTGACGAAGTCATCTTGCTGGGCGACGTTCTTCACGTAAAAATAGGACTTCAGCCAGAGCTTCACCGAATGGATCAGCGGGATGGGTGGGAACGGATTGTTCTCGCCCGTTCGCCTCATGGCGATGAAGGCTCCGCAGGGGGCGGGCACGCCCGCGACAACGGTGCCGAGCTTTCACTGGAAGAATTCTCCCCAGAGCTCGAGAGTGGGGAGAACCCCAAGAAAGCCCTCGCATAGGGTGACGAAAGCCGACAACTGCATCACCGCGTTGGGTGTGAGGTGATGCGGCTGGAGGTGGTAAAACTCAAGAAAAGCGTGAAGGAATCCGCTCGCCGGGAGGCCGAAGCCGCGCAGGCAGTGTGAGCGGAAGATTACCCGCTCGCCCTCCTCCGGTGCCGGCGAAATCTCCCTCGCTGGCGCACGACGAACCCGCACGTAGTTCTCGCCCGGCAGACGCCGCGTCCGGCGGAGGAACTCAACGTGGTCTTCGTGGACGTTGGAGCCGTCCCACGAGCTCGACAATGCCATGGGAGAGACGCGGCGAGGGACAAGGGATGCGACGGCGGAGATGCGCACGACCCCGCTACGGCGGGACCGAAGGAACCGAGAAGTCCGACGACGGAGCGGCGCGGCAATGGGTCGCTGCGGCGGCGGAAGGAAGGAGAAGGAAGGCGAGAAAGGGTGGAGCGAGGGAGAGCGTGCGAGCCTCTGCCGCTCCCTCTCCTCCCCCTACTTATAGACCCGCGCGGCGGAGCCGAGGAGGCATGGTGTGGGGGAACCTGGGATCAACTGCGCCCACTCCCCCACGTCCCGCGATTATTGCGCCCTGATGACGAAATGAAACCGCCGCGGGAAGGCGAGCGGTCCGTTGTGGGCCGCAGAAGATCCACGCTTGGGCCAAGGCCTAGAACTGGCAGGCCTGGGCCTATGGCGGCGTCCCATCGTGCGCGTGCGTTGGCAGGTTTTCCTTGCCACGTGGCCCGCCAGGTGGCGCGCGGTCAGCTCGCAGGCCGACCCACGTTCCCGCCTACAAGATATGGAGCTTCTCGAAGACAGCGCGCATAAGCAAAGCCGGCTCCTCAGGATAGGAAGCTGACTAAGCTTCTCGTCCCTTTGTCAGCCTCGAAGATCGATCAGCTTCGGGGACTACTGTCAGAGTAAACGACCACGGGTAGCCTAGCCGGCTCCCCCTGGCCCTTCTGAAAAAATTACGAGCCGATCCAGCCCTCAAGAATCCAAGACGTGGGGCCGCCTTCCCCTTGCCGGCTGTCTCCCAGGCCGACTATCGGAAGGCGGCCCGGCTTTAGCCTTCATGAAGAAAGTCGCGGGAGGGCCAGCTCCAAGAAGCCGGCCGCGAGAAGCCGACTCCCACGAAGCGGTCAAGATCGTACCCTCGAAGTCTGCATCCACATAACGGCGATGTGACGGGGCGTGGCTACAATAAAGCCTGCCACCCCCGAATCCCGGAGCACGCCTGGCATAGTGCGCCGTATGGGGTGGCCATGACCCGTCCGGTGCGGCACTGTTGCCATGTCGACCCTGATGCCACCCACGACGGGCTGTCAGCGCGGCCCACGGGCTATGGGCCCCTTCAGGCAGAGAGACACCCGAAGGCGGCCAAGCCTCCCCCAGTCGGCCCAAGACAGGGCCGGCTCCCCACAGCCGTCTTGCTTCCTCCCTCGAAGGAGACGCCCCATTAAGGAGACAAGACGAGGTGAGGCTACAGCGAGTGCCCGCCGGTCGGCGGCACTGTAGCCACGCTTACCTCGGTGAAGCCCTCATCACTAGGTTTGAGGCAACAGTAACCAGCCACCGACAAGGCCCTGGACAGTGGGGCCTGCCTGTCAACCAAGGAGCCGGCAGCCGGCGGGATCCACCAGCCGGCGGGACCCACCAGCCGGCGGGACCCACCAGCCGGCGCAGAAGCCGGCGAGCGTAGACACAGATGGCTGGGGTCCACGCCCAGCTGGATTACCATTGTACCCCCGGGGGGTGGGCCTATATAAACCCCCCGGGGCATCCATGCAAAGGGTGGATCTGAGCTAGTTTTAGACACCACATAGAGAGGAGAGGAGAGCTAGCCATGCCCTTCTTCTTCTTCTCCCCAAACAGCTCAAGGAGCATCTTGTAGCCACTCGTTCATCTAGTGATCATGCGGAGACCCCGCAGAGCAGCAGTAGGGGTGTTATCTCGAGGGAGAGCCCTGAAGCTGGGTAAGATTCACCGGCGTGCATGTCTTCACCTCATCCCGCTTCCAAGCACCGGTGACGTCTTACTAGCTCCCACAATGATAAGCCACCCGTTGGCATATGTCGCACCTACCACCCAACAGCCGTAGAAACAATGGGCCTTCTACGGGTCGTATCATCAATGGGCCTTATACGGGCCGTATGATCGATTGGCCAAACATGGGCCAATAACAGGCCGCATTATGGCTGTAAACGGGATAGAGTTAGAATCGTCCGTTCATGGGCTGACCATAACGGGCCATCGTTAATAGGCCGTATTTGATGACACTATGAAAACGACCCAACGTATTAACGGACCACAAACGGGCCGACTGTAACCACGGACTGAATTTGGCCCACAAGCAGAAAATGATAGTAACGGGCCGTAAGTAAACGAATGCTGGAAATGAGCCCAAGAATAAATGGGCTCTGAGAAGACCGAAATATAACATGGGCTGGAAACGGCCCAACGGAATAACGGGCCGTTAATCGGTATAAAGTGATACACTGTTCATTACGGGCCAGTTTCACCATGGGCCGTTAATGGGTGTAAAGTGATCCATTGTTCATGACGGGCCAGTTTCACCACGGGCCGTTAATAGGCCAAGAGTTACATAGGGCCTCATATGGGCCGAAAGACGTCATGGGCCATACATGGGCCAGAAGTGAAAATGGGCTGGAATCATATTGGATGGCCCAGATAACGCTACTGGACCTAATTCGGATAGGGCGTAACGGGCCTTGGGTTAGCGGGCTGTAAATGGGCTATATGCGAACAGGCCGTTAACAGGCTTTCCATGGGCCGGCCCGCCACCTTTTGACCAAGTCAAACGGGCCGGCCTTTTCATAGGAATGGGCCTCTGTTGGGCCGTGCCATGTGTCAACATATCATAGGCTCCTATCTGACCCACTGACGAGCTGACATGTGTTTCGTCCGGCCAATAAGAATTTTACACGTGGAAATTTCCCATTGGTCGGGGCTGTTAACGGGTTATCGGATCCAAAACCCAACCCGATAGCTTAACGGCGTTCCGTTACAGTGGATGACACGTGTCGGTCACCCTTGACAAAAGCACTTCTGTGACACGCGATTTATCGTCATGGAAGTGGACACTTCCGTGATGATAATTTTGGTAATGTCATGGAACACTTCTACGACAGCACAGGTATGACTATCTTGATTATGTCATAAATTTGTCATGGATGTACATGCATGACAAAAAACGCGACTTACTATGACAAACACGTATCATCACGGAAGTGTATTTTTTTGTAGTGTAGAGAGGAAACTTGATAATATTGCAATATGTAAAAGCATATGTTCCTCTCCCATAATAATTTTCAATAGCATCATGAATGAATTCAACAATATAACCGTCACATAAAGCATTCTTTTCATGATCTACAAGCATAGAACTTTTATTACTCTCCACATAAGAAAATTTCTTCTCATGAATAGTAGTGGGAGCAAACTCAACAAAATAACTATCATGTGAGGCATAATCCAATTGAAAGTTAAAATCATGATGACCAGTTTCATGGATATCATTATTCTTTATAGCATACGTGTCATCACAATAATCATCATAGATAGGAGGGATGCTTTCATCATAATAAATTTGCTCATCAAAACTAGGGGACAAAAATATCATCTTCATCAAACATAGCATCCCCAAGCTTGTGGCTTTGCATATCATCAGCATCATGGGTATTCAAAGAATTCATACTGACAACTTTGCAATCATGCTCATCATCCAAAGATTTAGGGCTAAACATTTAAATACATTATTCTTATAACACTTTGGCATAATTATCGGAATCCTTATTTTCACGAAAGACATTAAAAAGATGAAGCATATGAGGCAACCTTAATTCCATTTTTTTGTAGTTTTCTTTTATAGACTAAACTAGTGATAAAACAAGAAACTAAAAGATTCGATTGCAAGATCTAAAGATATACCTTCAAGCGCTAACCTCCCCGGCAACGGCGCCAGAAAATAGCTTGATGTCTACTACACAACCTTCTTCTTGTAGACGTTGTTGGGCCTCCAAGTGTAGAGGTTTGTAGGACAGTAGTAAATTTCCCTCAAGTGGATGACCTAAGGTTTATCAATCCGTGGGAGGCGTAGGATGAAGATGGTCTCTCTCAAACAACCCTGCAAACCAAATAGCAAAGAGTCTCTTGTGTCCCCAACACACCCAATACAATGGTAAATTGTATAGGTGCACTAGTTCGGCGAAGAGATGGTGATACAAGTGCAATATGGATGGTAGATATAGGTTTTTGTAATCTGAAACTATAAAAACAGCAAGGTAACTAATGATAAAAGTGAGCGAAAATGGTATTGCAATGCGTTGAAACAAGACCTAGGGTTGATACTTTCACTAGTGCAAGTTCTCTCAACAATAATAACATAATTGGATCATATAACAATCCCTCAACATGCAACAAAGAGTCACTCCAAAGTCACTAATAGCGGAGGACAAACGAAGAGATTATTTTAGGGGTATGAAACCACCTCAAAGTTATTCTTTCTCATTGATCTATTCAAGAGTCCATACTAAAATAACACGAAGCTATTCTTTCCGTTCGATCTATCATAGAGTTCGTACTAGAATAACACCTCAAGACACAAATCAACCAAAAACCTAATGTCACCTAGATAGTCCAATGTCACCTCAAGTATCTGTGGGTATGATTATACGATATGCATCACACAATCTCAGATTCATCTATTCAACCAACACAAAGAACTTCAAAGAGTGCCCCAAAGTTTCTACCGGAGAGTCAAGATGAAAACGTGTGCCAACCCCTATGCATAAGTTCATGAGGTCACGGAACTCACAAGTTGATCACCAAAACATACATCAAGTGGATCACATGAATATCCCATTGTCACCACAGATAAGCACATGCAAGACAAACATCAAGTGTTCTCAAATCATTAAAGACTCAATCCGATAAGATAACTTCAAACGGAAAACTCAATCCATTACAAGAGAGTAGAGGGGGAGAAACGGCATAAGATTCAACTATAATAGCAAAGCTCGTGATACATCAAGATCATGCGAATCAAGAACACGAGAGAGAGAGAGATCAAACACATAGCTACTGGTACATACCCTTAGCCCCAAGGGTGAACTACTCCCTCCTCGTCATGGAGAGCGTCGGGATGATGAAGATACTCCCCCTTCCTGCAGGGTGCCAGAACAGGGTCCCGATTGGTTTTTTGGTGGCTACAGAGGCTTGCGGCGGCGGAACTCCCGATCTAGGTTATTTTCTGGAGGTTTCTATATTTATAGGAATTTTTGGTGTCGGGAACAAGTCAGGGGGGTCCCCGAGTCGTCCACGAGATAGGGCGGCGCGCCCGGGGGGTAGGGCGTTCCCCCCACCCTCGTGGACGGCCTGGGACTCTTCTGGTCCAACTCTTTTACTCCGGGGGCTTCTTTTGGTCCATAAAAAATCATCAAAAATTAGCACGTCAATTGGACTCCATTTGGTATTCCTTTTTTGTAAAACTCAAAAACAAGGAAAAACACAAACTGGCACTGGGCTCTAGATTAATAGGTTAGTCCCAAAAATCATATAAAATAGCATATAAATGCATATAAAACATCCTAGATGGATAGTATTATAGCATGGAACAATCAAAAAATCTAGATACGTTGGAGACGTATCAGGGTGGACTGGTGCTTGGGTGCTGCCCTTCCTTGTACAAGCCTCCCACTTATGATTAACCCCTCTTGCAAGCATCTGCAACTACGAAAGAAGTATTAAGGTAAACCTAACCATAGCATGAAACATATGGATCCAAATCAGCCCCTTACGAAGCAACGCATAAACTAGGGTTTGAGCTTCTGTCACTCTAGCAACCCATCATCTACTTATTACTTCCCAATGCCTTCCCCTAGGCCCAAATAATGGTGAAGTGTCATGTAGTCGATGTTCACATAACACCACTAGAGGAGAGACAACATACATCTCATCAGAATATCGAACGAATATCAAATTCACATGATTACTTATAATAAGACTTCTCACATGTCCTCAGGAATAGACGTAACTACTCACAAAGCATATTCATAATCATAATCAGAGGAGTATTAATTATCATTAAGGATCTGAAACTATAATCTTCCACCGGATAAACCAACTAGCATCAACTAAAAGGAGTAATCAACACTACTAGCAACCGACAGGTACCAATATGAGGTTTTGGGACAAATATCGAATACAAGAGATAAACTAGGGTTTGAGAGGAGATGGTGTTGGTGAATATGTTGATGGAGATTGAAGCCCTCTCGATGAGAGGATTGTGGTGATGACAATGGCGATGATTTTCCCCTCCCGGAGGGATGTTTCCCCGGCAGAACAGCTCCGTCGGAGCCCTAGATTGGTTCTGCTCAGGTTCCGCCTCGAGACGGTGGCGCTTCGTCTCGAAAGCTTCTTCTTGATTTTTTTTCTAGGTCAAAACACACCATATAGCCAAAGATGGGCACCGGAGGCCTGCCAGGGAGCCCATGAGGTTGGGGGCATGCCTAGGGGGTAGGGCGTGTCCTCCACCCTTGTGGCTGGCAGGTGGCCCCCCTCTGGTTCTTTCTTCGCCCAATATTTTTTTATATATTCCAAAAATAAGCTCCGTGAAGTTTCAGGACTTCTGGAGTTGTGCGGAATAGGTCTCTAATATTTGCTCCTTTTCCAGTTCAGAATTCCAGCTGCCGGCATTCTCCCTCTTCATGTAAACCTTATAAAATAAGAGAGAATAGGCATAAGTATTGTGATATAATATGTAATAACAGCCCATAATGCAGTAAATATCAATATAAAGGCATGATGCTAAATGGATGTATCAGCAAGCAATGTGACTAATGACTTAGTTGCAGGATGATGCATTACGGAACGAGTAAAGAGACTTGCTGGTAACGATATTGAACTAGGTATGAAGATACCCACGATCGAATCTTGGGCAAGTAACATACCGATGACAAAGGGAACAATGTATGTTGTCATTACAGTACGTTCGATAAAGATCTTCGTAGAATATGTAGGAACCAATATGAGCATCCAGGTTCCGCTGTTGGTTATTCACCGGAGAGGTGTCTCGGTCATGTCTATATAGTTCTTGAACCCTTTGGGTCCGCACACTTAACATTCAATGATGATTTTGTATTATATGAGTTATGTGACTTGGTGACTGAATGTTGTTCGGAGTCCCGGATGAGATAACAGACATGACGAGGAGTCTCGAAATGGGCGAGAGGTAAAATTGATATAAGGACGATGGTATTCGGTGTTGGGGAACATAGTAACTTCAAAAAAATTCCCACGCACACGCAAGATCATGGTAAACGAGAGGGGAGAGTGTCGTCCATGTACCCTCGTAGACCATAAGCGGAAGCGTTATGAGAACGCGGTTGATGTAGTCGTACATCTTCACAATCCGACCGATCCAAGTACCGAACGTACGGCACCTCTGAGTTCAGCACACATTCAGCTCGATGACGTCCCACGAACTCCGATCTAACAGAGCTTCATGAGAGAGTTCCATCAGCACGACGGCGTGATGACGGTGATGATGTTGCTACCGACGCATGGCTTCACCTAAGCACCTCTACGATATGATCGAGGTGGATTATGGTGGAGGGGGGCACCGCACACAGCTAAGGGATCAATGATCAACTTGTGTCTATGGGGTGCCCCCTGGCAACGTATATAAAGGAGTGGAGGATGGGGAGGGCCAGCCCTCCTATGGTGCGCCCTGGGGAGTCCTACTCCCACCGGGAGTAGGATTCCCCCCTTCCATGTAGTAGGAGTAGGAGAGAAGGAAAGGGAAAAGAGAAGCGAAGGAAGGAGGGTGCGCTGCCCCTCCCCCTAGTCAAATTTGGACTAGGCCTTGGGGGCGTGCAACCTTCTCTCTCTCTTTCGCCTAAAGCCCAACAAGGCCCATATACTCCCCGGCGAATTCCCGTAACTCTTCGGTACTCCGAAAAATACCCGAATCACTTGGAACCTTTCCGATGTCTGAATATAGTCGTCCAATATATCGATCTTTACGTCTCGACCATTTCAAGACTCCTCGTCATGTCCCTGATCTCATCCAGACATCCGAACTACCTTCGCTACATCAAAACACATAAACTCATAATACCGATCATCACCGAATGTTAAGCGTGCGGACCATACGGGTTCGAGAACTATGCAGACATGACCGAGACTCATCTCCAGTCAATAACCAATAGCGGAACCTAGATTCTCATATTGGTTCCTACATATTCTACGAAGATATTTATCGGTCAAACCTCATAACAATATACATTGTTCCCTTTGTCATCGGTATGTTACTTGCCCGAGATTCGATCATTGGTATCTCAATACCTAGTTCAATCTCGTTACCGACAAGTCTCTTTACTCGTTCCGTAATGCATCATCCCACAACTAACTCATTAGTTACATTGCTTTCAAGGCTTATAGTGATGTGCATTACCGAGAGGGCCTAGAGTTACCTCTCCGACAATCGGAGTGACAAATCCTAATCTTGATCTATGCCAACTCAACAAGTACCATCGGAAACACCTGTAGAGCACCTTTATAATCACCCAGTTACGTTGTGACGTTTGGTAGCACACAAAGTGTTCCTCCGGTATTCGGGAGTTGCATAATCTCATAGTCATAGGAACATGTATAAGTCATGAAGAAAGCAATAGCAACAAACTAAACGATCATCGTGCTAAGCTAATGTATGGGTCAAGTCAATCACATCATTCCCTAATGATGTGATCCCGTTAATCAAATGACAACTCATGTGTAAGGCTAGGAAACTTAACCATCTTTGATTAAACGAGCTAGTCAAGTAGAGGCATACCAGTGACACTTTGTTTGTCTATGTATTCACACATGTACTAAGTTTTCGGTTAATACAATTCTAGCATGAATAATAAACATTTATCATGATATAAGGAAATATAAATAACAACTTTATTATTGTCTCTAGGGCATATTTCCTTCAGTCTCCCACTTGCACTAGAGTCAATAATCTACTCCCTCCTTCCATTTATATAGGGCCTAATGCGTTTTTAAGACCGCCTTTGACTATTGACAAGATTAATAGTGCATGATATGTATAATATGAAAAATATATCATTGGAATCTACTTTCACATACGAATTTGATGTTATGCTTTGTTTAAGTTGCATGTCATATATTGTTACTTTACATTTGGTCAAAGTTAGCCTCGAAAAATGCAATAGGCCCTATATAGATGGAAGGAGGGAGTAGTTCACATCGTCATGTGATTTAACATCAATAGTTCACATCTTTATGTGATTAGTTCACATCTCCATGTGACTAACACCCAAAGGGTTTACTAGAGTCGATAATCTAGTTCACATCGCTATGTGATTAACACCCAAAGAGTGATCATGTTTTGCTTGTGAGAGAAATTTAGTCAACTGGTCTGCCACATTCAGAGCCGTATGTATTTTGCAAATTTTCTATGTCTACAATGCTTTGCACGGAGCTACTCTAGCTAATTGCTCCCACTTTCAATATGCATCTAGATCGAGACTTAGAGTCATCCAGATCGGTGTCATAGCTTGCATCGACGTAACTCTTTACGACGAACTCTTTGTCACCTCCATAACCGAGAAACATTTCCTTATTCCACTAAGGATATTTTTGACTGCGGTCTAGTGATCTACTCCTGGATCACTATTGTACCCTCTTGCCAAACTTATGGTGAGGTACACAATAGGTCTGGTGCACAACATAGCATACTTTGTAGAACCTATGACTGAGGCATAGGGAATGACTTTTCATTCTCTTTCTATTTTCTACCATGGTCGGATTTTGAGTCTTTACTCAACTTCACACCTTGCAACATAGGCAAGAACCCCTTCTTTGACTGTTCCATTTTGAACTACTTCAAAATCTTGTCAAGGTATGTACTCATTGAAAAAACTTATCAAGTGTCTTGATCTATCTCTATAGATCTTGATGCTCAATGTGTAAGCAGCTTCATCGAGGCCTTTCTTTGAAAAATTCTTTTCAAACACTCCTTTATGCTTTCCAGAAAATTCTACATTATTTCTAATCAACAATATGTCATTAACATATACTTATCAGAAATGATGTTGTGCTCCCACTCACTTTCTTGTAAATACAGGCTTCACCGCAAGTCTGTATAACACCATATGTGTTGATCACTTTATCAAAGCATATATTCCAACTCCGAGATGCTTGCACCAGTCCATAGATGGATCATGTAACGCCCCGAGACCGACGTGCCAGGTGTCTTCCAGTTATTCGCTGTTGTTGCCTTGTCATTCGCTTGTGTGTTGCATCTTGTCATGTCATCATCAGCATTGCATCATCATGTTTTCAAAATTTGCATCCGCCCGGGTTCCCCCAGTTCTCTTCATTGTCGGTGCTGAGCCCAACACACTCGCACGCGCCTGCGGCACGTCCGAAGTACTATTTTATAAGTTGTTGGAAAATGTTCTCAGAATGGGTTGAAAGTTGGCATGTGGTGTTGTTATGTTGTCAGTAGGTCGCCTGCCAAGTTTCATCGCATTCGGAGTTCGTTTGATACCCCAAAGGATAACTATAGAGACAATATAGTAGGTCACCTGACAAGTATTCTTCCTGCATTCCTATGTGCAATTCTTTCTACCTTATCATTTGAGGTGGTGTTATGTCATTCTTGATAATTTGAGTTCATGTTTCATGATCCACATGTTGTCAAGAATGAGGTATTTTAAATCCATCAATCTCTTTGTTGGAGTTATCTTGGGTTATATTTCACCTAAAGCTTTCCCTAATGATTGTTGCTAACTATGGTGCTCATAAATTGTAACACCCCAGATGTAACTTTCCCAATTTGTACTCCAACTCTTGCCGTTTCCGGCGTTAAGTTATTTTATTTTCTCGGGTTCGGGTCTTTGTCTCCGTGTGTTGTTGTCGTGTCATGCATCTCATATCATGTCATCTTGTGCATTGCATTTGCATACATGTTCATCTCATGCAGTCGAGCATTTTCCCCGTTGTCCGTTTTGCATTCCGGCGCTTCGTTCTCCTTCGGTGGTCTTTTCTAGCTTTTTTTCGTGTGTGGGGATTAAACATTTCCGGATTGGACCGAGACTTGCCAAGCGACCTTGGTTTACTACCGGTAGACCGCCTGTCAAGTTTCGTATCATTTGGACTTCGTTTGATACACCAACGGTTAACCGAGGGACCGAAAAGGCCTTGTGTGTGTTGCAGCCCAACACCCCTCCAATTTGGCCCAAAACCCACCTAAACCTGCTCCATCATCTAGAGCGTTTGATCACGATCGCGTCGCCGAAAACCGCACCTCATTTGGACTCTCCTAGCTCCCTCTATGCCTATAAATAGATCCCTCCACGAAATCTCGGATCCCCTCCCCGAAACCCTAGAAAAAAAATCCACCTCGCGCCGGCCGGACACGTCCGTCCCCGACCGGACACGTCCGCCGCCCCACCCGAGCCAATCCAGAACCGCCATGTCGCAGCGTGCCCACATCGCCGTGCCGCCACCCATGCGGGCCCGCCAGGCCCAGCGACGGCCCCCGAGGACCCAAAGCCGCCGCCACCTCCTTCGCTCCCCGCCGCCCGCGCCTCGCCGGCCGCCGCCGCCACGGCGCCGTCATCGCCATCACTGACCTCCGCCGCCCGGCCGCGCCTCGCCGACCACGTCGCCGCCTCGGCCTCGCCTCCCTCCTCCGGCCAAATCCGGTCGAGGAGCGACCGGATCCGCCACCGCCCGACCTCCCCGGCCCTCTCCTCGCCAACCCCGGCCACCACCGGCTCGCTGGAGTGCGCGCGCCGCCGCCTTGGTTCGCGTTCCATCAAACCCTAGATCCGGAGGTCGATTTTTACTAAGTCCCCGACATTTTTCTTGTTTCAAGTGCCCTTGTTCGTCGTGCCGTAACTTTGCATCCGTAGCTCCGTTTTGGGCATATAGCATATCAAAATGTTCGTCTCAGAGAGTACATCATTTCATTCCATTGCATCATTTTCATTTGAGTTCAACTTGATGCCCTAAAGCTGTTAGAAGAGGGCCAGTTGAGATAATTGTCAGATCTGCTGCTCCATTTAGACATTTGTCATTTTTGCCATGATTATTGTGTGCATGATATGCCCTGATGCTCTACGTATGTTTTGTTAAGGGTTTTGTCATCTTTCTAGAGGTGCAACCCATGTATTTTTATGATGTGTGTGGTGACTAGCACCAGCTTACAAAGTGGTGCACTTGGTAATTCTGATTTCAGGGACTTAGCATTTCCACTAAGTCCTTGAGCTGTTTATCTCACGTTGCCATATGTTCATGTTGTTTCCTAGTGATCCATGCCTCTTTTGAGGATGATCAGTAAGGATGTTTTGTTAATATTGTAGTGCTCTATCCATCCATATCTTTGTTTGCAATTATGGAGCCCCTAGCTTGAGTCAATCAAGCTCTACTTTTGCTACTTTGTGAATCTGGGCAGATTGTCAACTTGTTTGCAATTTTGCCGATGATGTCGTAGTTGATCCGTGCATGCTATGCTATTGTTCTTGCCATGTCTAGCTTGCATTTTGTGTATTCATGATGGTTGTATGCTTAGCTTTTCATGTCTTGCTCCGTAGTGAGTGCATCGAGCTCGTAAACATGCCTACTTGATATCTGTTTTCAGCATGCTCCAGTTTTCACTAAGTCTGTGATCTGATTATGTTTTTGCTATGTTCACATGCTTGTAATTGTATTTTTTGATCCCTTTTGGCTCAAGATCACTAAGGGACTTTTGTTAAGCTCTTTGAGTAGCTCCATGCCATGCTTTACTTTGCCATGTTCAGGTCCTGTAACATGTAGATTTGCTACTCCGAAGAGTGCTACCTGATCTGAAATTCCAGACAAGTGTTAATTTCACTAAGTCGGAATGGATTGGCTTTCTAAGCACAAGGCTCATCTTGATTGTGCTGCCAGGCAGATTCAATTGACTCATTCGTCTGAGGATGTAATTGTCTTTGCCGCTCGGGATAATACTATCCGTCTATTTTCTTTCAATGACAAGGGTGAATTGGATGCCATCTCGCAAATTCCAGTCGTTTGTGAATATCAAGACGTCTTTCCAGAAGAGCTTCCAGGAATGCTTCCGCACTGGCCAGTTGAATTCATTATTGATCTTGAGCCTGGCACGGAACCTGTGTGGAAGCGTCCTTACAAGCTCAGACCTGAAGAGTTGAAGAAGCTGAAGAAGCAACTCGATATTCAAGAGAAAATGGGTCTCATCCGGCCTAGTTCTTCTCCGTGGGGTTGTGGTGTTCTTTTTGTGAAGAAGAAGGATGGAACGGACCGACTTTGTGTTGATTACCGTCCATTGAACAAGAAGACCATCAAGAACAAATACCCACTTCCCAACATCAACGAGCTGTTCGAACAACTCAAAGGTGCCCAAGTATTCTCCAAGCTTGATCTCCGTATGGGTTATCATCAGATTCGAATCCGTGAGCAAGATATTCCCAAGACGGCTTTCAGGACAAGCTATGGTTCATATGAATACACTGTCATGTCTTTTGGCCTCGTCAACACTCCTCCGACGTTCTCTCGCATGATGAACTTCATCTTCAACGCCTACACCAATGACATCGTTTTGTTCTATCTCGACGACATTCTGGTTTTCTCGAAGAACAAGGAAGATCATGCCAAGCACTTGCGTTTGGTACTCGATAAGCTAAGGGAACATCAGTTCTACGCCAAGTTCTCCAAGTGTGAATTTTGGCTCTATGAGGTTCTTTATCTTGGTCATATCATCTCTGCCAAGGGCATCGCCGTGAATCCTGAGAAGGTGTCTGCAATTGTGAATTGGGAACCTCCTTAGAACGTCAAGCAACTCCGTAGCTTCCTCGGTCTCGCAAGCTATTGCCGAAGATTCGTTGAAAACTTTTCTAAGATCGCGAAGCCTCTCTCTAATCTTCTCCAGAAGCACGTCAAGTACGTTTGGTCTCCGGAGTGTGACATTGCTTTCAACACTTTGAAAGAGAAATTGATCACTGCTCCAGTTCTGACTCCGCCTGATGAATCCAAGCCGTACGAGGTCTTTTGTGATGCCTCTCTCCAAGGTCTTGGCGCAGTATTGATGCAAGAGAAGAAAGTTGTTGCTTATACCTCTCGCCAATTGAAGCCTAATGAGAAGAACTACCCCACTCATGATCTCGAGTTGGCGGCAGTTGTGCATGCTCTTTTGACTTGGAGACATCTTCTATTGGGAAGAAAAGTGGACATTTTCACTGACCACAAAAGTCTCAAGTACATCTTCACTCAGCCTAATCTCAACCTCAGGCAAACTCGATGGGTCGAAATGATTCAAGAGTATAATCCGAGTATCGAGTATACTCCAGGCAAGGCCAGTGTGATTGCTGACGCATTGAGCAGAAAAGCTTATTGCAACAGTCTGATTCTCAAGCCTTATCAACCCGAGCTTTGTGAAGCTTTCCGCAAACTTAATCTGCAGGTTGTTCCTCAAGGTTTCCTCGCCAACCTTCAAGTCTCTCCTACCTTGGAAGACCAGACTCGCCAAGCCCAGCTTCTAGATGCTATGGTGAAAAAGGTGAAGATTGGGATTGCCAAGAGTCAACCCAAATACAAGTACTACCGCCTTGATGACAAGGACACTCTCTTCTTCAAGGATCGTATTGTTGTACCCAAAGGTGACCTCCGTAAAGTGATCATGAACGAGGCTCACAATTCTCTCCTCTCCATCCACCCTGGGAGCATGAAGATGTATCAGGACCTTAAGCAGGCTTATTGGTGGACTCGAATGAAGCGCGAGATTGCTCAGTTCGTGAATGAATGTGATGTCTGCAGAAGAGTGAAGGCAGAACACCAAAGGCCAGCAGGTCTCCTCCAACCTCTTGCCATTCCAGAATGGAAATTTGGCCACATTGAAATGGACTTCGTGACTGGATTTCCAAAGTCCAAGCGTGACAATGATGCTATATTCGTTGTCATCGACAAACTCACTAAAGTGGCTCACTTTCTGCCTATCAAAGAGTCGATCACTGCAGCTCAATTGGCGGAACTCTATACCTCTCGAATTGTCTCTCTGCATGGTATTCCTCAAGTGATCTCTTCAGACCGTGGCAGCATCTTCACGTCCAAGTTTTGGGATTCTTTTCAGAAGGCCATGGGCACCAACATCCGCTTCAGCACAGCTTTCCATCCTCAAACTAGCGGTCAAGTCGAGCGTGTCAACCAGATTCTTGAAGATATGCTCAGGGCTTGTGTGATCTCCTTCGGCATGATGTGGGAGGATTGTCTTCCTTATGCTGAATTCTCCTACAACAACAGTTTTCAAGCAAGTTCGGGCAAGGCCCCATTTGAAATTCTGTATGGCAGGAAGTGTCGTACACCTCTTAACTGGTCTGAAACCGGTGAATGTCCGCTTTTGGGTAATGACTTAATCACAGAGGCAGAAGAAATGTGCAAAGTCATTCGTGATAACCTCAAAGCAGCCCAATCCCGTCAGAAGAGCTACTATGATAGTAAGCACTGTGATTTGGCTTTCGAGATTGGAGATCATGTTTACCTTCGCGTATCTCCTATGAAAGGTACTCGTCGCTTCAGTATCAAAGGGAAGCTTGCCCCCAGATACGTGGGGCCTTTCAAGATTGTCAGCAAGAGAGGCGAGCTCGCCTATCAACTCAAGTTTCCTTCAAACTTTGCAAATGTCCAAGTTACCAAATGTTAAGCATCTTGAATGCATCCAAAATGTTGGCTCCAGATGTTACTATCACATTGGGTGACTACAAGTTTATTTCTTCCCCAATGGTTCTTGGTAACTTGGATATTGATCTTATTCTCGGCTCATTTGGACTCTCCTAGCTCCCTCTATGCCTATAAATAGATCCCTCCACGAAATCTCGGATCCCCTCCCCGAAACCCTAGAAAAAAATCAACCTCGCGCCGGCCGGACACGTCCATCCCCGACCGGACACGTCCGCCGCCCCACCCGAGCCAATCCCGCACCGCCACTTGGCAGCATGCCCACATCGCCGCGCCGCCACCCGCGCGAGCCCGCCAGGCCCAGC
>NC_041384.1:71634271-71710403 GCF_002162155.2 Triticum dicoccoides | reverse complement strand
CGCCCGGCTGCGCCTCGCCGACCACGCCGCCGCCTCGGCCTCGCCTCCCTCCTCCGGCCAGATCCGGTCGAGGAGCGACCGGATCCGCCGCCGCCCGACCTCCCCGGCCCTCTCCTTGCCGACCCCGGCCACCACTGGCTCGCCGGAGTGTGCGCGCCGCCGCCTCGGTTCGCGTTCCATCAAACCCTAGATCCGGAGGTCGATTTTTACTAAGTCCCCGACATTTTTCCTGTTTCAGGTGCCCTTGTTCATCGTGCCGTAACTTTGCATCTGTAGCTCCGTTTTGGGCATATAGCATTTAAAAATGTTCGTCTCAGAGAGTATATCAATTCATTCCATTGCATCATTTTCATTTGAGTTCATCTTGATGCCCTAAATGCTGTTAGAAGAGGGCTACTTGAGATAATTTTCAGATCTGCTGCTCCATTTAGACATTTGTCATTTTTGCCATGATTATTGTGTGCATGATATGCCCTGATGCTCTACATATGTTTTGTTAAGGGTTTTGTCATCTTTCCAGAGGTGCAACCCATGTATTTTTGTGATGTGTGTGGTGACTAGCACCAGCTTAAAAAGTGGTGCACTTGGTAATTCTCATTTCAGGGACTTAGCATTTCCACTAAGTCCTTGAGCTGTTTATCTCATGTTGCCATATGTTCATGTTGTTTCCTAGTGATCCGTGCCTCTTTTGAGGATGATCAGTAAGGATGTTTTGTTAATATTGTAGTGCTCTATCCATCCATATCTTTTTTTGCAATTATAGAGCCCCCTAGCTTGAGTCAATCAAGCTCTACTTTTGCTACTTTGTGAATCTGGGCAGATTGTCAACTTGTTTGCAATTTTGCCGATGATGTCGTAGTTGATCCGTGCATGCTATGCTATTGTTCTTGCCATGTCTAGCTTGCATTTTGTGTATTCGTGATGGTTGTATGCTTAGCTTTTCATGTCTTGCTCCGTAGTGAGTGCATCGAGCTCGTAAACATGCCTACTTGATATCTGTTTTCAGCATGCTCCAGTTTTCACTAAGTCTGTGATCTGATTATGTTTTTGCTATGTTCACATGCTTGTAATTGTATTTTCTGATCCCTTTTGGCTCAAGATCACTAAGGGACTTTTGTTAAGCTCTTTGAGTAGCTCCATGCCATGCTTTACTTTGCCATGTTCAGGTCCTGTAACATGTAGATTTGCTGCTCCGAAGAGTGCTACCTGATCTGAAATTCCAGACAAGTGTTAATTTCACTAAGTCTGAAATCTGTTTACCATATGCATTTTTGCCATGCTTGTTTGAACCTGTTAATGGATGAATTGGCCGTAGCTCAGTGCTAGACTTTGTTAAGCATCTTGAATGCATCCCTTCCATGTATTTTGTTGACATGTTTGGGTGTTGTAGCATGTTCATCTCATTGCATTTAGATGACTACTTGCTGTAAATCGCAGAACGTGGTCATATTTGAATCGCTTGCCATTTCCAAACCGTAACTCCGATTCCGGCGTTCTTTATATCGTTTTCAAGCGATTTCATCTCATCTTTCCAGTGGCACACTTGGATTCCCAAGTTGAGGCCAGGATCATGCGTTCCTTGTCAAATCTTGCATATGCATCCCGCATCGCATCCCGCATAGCATACCATCTTTGCATCATGTTGTTTGAGTTGCACGTGGTTGATTGTGTCCTTGTTGCTTGTTTGTCCTGTTTTGGTAGAGCCGGGAGACGAGTTCGCTCATGAGGAGCCCGTTGAGTTTGCTTTCGAGGATCCAGTCAACTCTGACAACTGTGCAGGCAAGATGATCATACCCTCGAAATCACTACTATCTTTGCTATGCTAGTTTGCTTGCTCTTTTGCTATGCCAATGCTACGATGCCTACCACTTGCTTTCAAGCCTCCCTAATTGCCATGTCAAACCTCTAACCCACCATGTCCTAGCAAACCATTGATTGGCTATGTTACCGCTTTGGTTAGCCCCTCTTATAGCGTTGCTAGTTGCAGGTGAAGATTGGAGGTCGTTCCTTGTTGGAACATTTATTTACTTGTTGGGATATCATTATATTGCTATGTTATCTTAATGCATCTATATACTTGGTAAAGGATGGAAGGCTCGGCCTCTCGCCTAGTGTTTTGTTCCACTCTTGCCGCCCTAGTTTCCATCATATCGGTGTTATGTTCCCGGATTTTGTGTTCCTTACGCGGTTGGGTTATAATGGGAACCCCTTGATAGTTCGTCTTGATTAAAGCTTTTCCAGCAATGCCCAACCTTGGTTTTTACCATTTGCCACCTAGCCTCTTTTTCCCTTGGGTTTCCGGAGCCCGAGGGTCATCTTATTTTAGCCCCCCCCCCGGGCCAGTGCTCCTCTGAGTGTTGGTCCAACCGAGCGTTGTCCGGGGCTACCAGGGGCAACTCTAGGCTGGCCTACCCGACGTCTTGCTCATCTGAGTATGCCCTGAGAAAGAGATATGTGCAGCTCCTATCAGGATTTGTCTGCACATTCGGGCGGTGTTGCTGGTCTTGTTTTAACCTGTCGAAGTGTCTTGAAGAACCGAGATACCGAGTCGGATCGGAACGTCTTGGGAGGAGGTCTATTCCCTCGTTGACCGTGAGAGCTTGTCATGGGCTAAGTTGGGTCTCCCCTGCAGGGATTTGAACTTTCGAAAGTCGTGCCCGCGGTTATGGGCAGATGGGAATTTGTTAATGTCCGATTGTAGATAACTCGAACCTTAACTTAATTAAAATGAATCAACTGAGTGTGTTACCGTGATGGCCTCTTCTCGGCGGAGCCCAGGAAGTGGACACGGTGTTGGAGTAATGTTTGCGCAGGTTGCTCTCTAGTTTCTCGCTGGCGCTTTGCCTCCTCTTCTTGCTCTCTTTTGCGAACAGGATAGCCACCATATCTGCTAGTCGCTTGCTGCAGCTCTACAGATTTACCTTACCTTACCTATAAGCTTAAATAGTCTTGATCGCGAGGGTGCGAGATTGCTGAGTCCCTGTGGCTCACAGATTACTATTACACCGGATGCAGGGCCTGATGATTCCGCTCCTGGAGTTGTGCTTGAGCTCAAGTGGGAGTTCAACAAGGACTCTCAACGATACTATGTTTCTTTTCCTGATGATCAGTAGTGGTGCCCAGTTGGGGGTGATCGGGACCGTGTCGCATGTTGGGTTATCTTTTATTTTGGCGCCGTAGTCGGGCCATGAATGTTTGGATGATGTAATGTTATTTATGTACTTGATTGACGTGGCGAGTGTAAGCCAACTATGTTATCTCCCCTTTTATTATCATATTACATGGGATGTTGTGAAGATTGCCTAACTTGTGACATATGCCTTCAATGCGATTATGCCTCTAAGTCGTGCCTCGACACATGGGAGATATAGTCGCATCGAGAGTGTTACGTAAATGACCCAAGTTCTTCATTTATCCTCCCGGTGAAATAATCTTCTCATCTCCTTGTTGATGTCAATCCAATCTATTGTTTCCGGCAGTGGCAGAATTTCACCTCATAGTTTTGAGTTTTTTTCCATAAGCCCACAACAAGCTTGTTTTTTTCGTTGTTGTTTTTCCAACAACTCTGTTATAACCTTCTTGGAAGGGTGTTTTCAAAGCTTATTTGTGGCAGAAGTTGCCATTTTCTTTTCAATTCTTTCCTTTCCAACGATCCAACTTCTATTCTTTCGTTCCGGAGGCATTGTGATGTTGCTCTCTTCACTCATCATCTCGGATTGTGAGGACCGTGTTCTTTTCGAGCTTATCCATTTAACCGGAGTGTCATGCCCTGTTTTCAAGTTCTTCCCATTTTGTCAAGTTTTACCTCCCTTCTCAACCAGAGTGCTGTCTGAAATCTTTCTTACCCTTTGTGCCATTCTTTCAATAGTTCCGGAGTTACTGTGTTGTTAATTTCATCAAGTATCTTCTCATCTTGTCAAGTTCATGATTCTAATTCCTTCCATTTACAGTCGGAGTGTTGTCCAAATTATATCATTATTTTTCCTTCTCTATCTTGTTTTAACCGGAGTGTTGTGGCTATCATTCCTCTTCGAACCGGACTCTCATCCAAGTGCTTTCATTTTGCCAAGCTCATATTCTTTACCTTCCTTTTTTTCAACCGGAGTGTTGTCTTAATTGATCCTTATCGTTCCTTCTACATCTCGTTTCAATCGGAGTGCTTGCATGTACTTCTTATCCATTGCACCCCTTTTCTTATGTTTTTCAACCTACAAGGTTCTAGTAATGTTCCTTGTTCCTCTTTTCTAATGGAGTGTTTTCAACTTTATTCATCTTCGTTGTATTCTTCTTTCAATTCGTTCAACCTCCCAAGGTTCTTTGGTTTCACTCATTTGTCAAAGAAGCAACTAGTTTTACTTCTTCTCTTCCTCTTCCGTTCCCCTCCGGTGCCATCCTAGTTCTCGGGACGAGATCCTTTTGTAGTGGTGGAGTGTTGTAACGCCCCGAGACCGACGTGCCAGGTGTCTTCCAATTATTCGCAGTTGTTGCCTTGTCATTCGCTTGCGTGTTGCATCTTGTCATGTCATCATCCGCATTGCATCAACATGTTTTCAAAACTTGCATCCGTCCGGGTTCCCACAGTTCTCTTGATTGTCCGTGCTGAGCCCAGACACACTCGCACTCGCCCGCGGCATGTCCGAAGTATTATTTTATAAGTGGTCGGAAAATGTTCTCGGAATGGGTTGAAAGTTGGCATGCGGTGTTGTTATGTTGTCAGTAGGTCACTTGCTAAGTTTCATCGCATTCATATTTGTTTGATGCCCCAACAGATAACTATAGCGACAATATAGTCGGTCAAATCGACGGACTTTTTCGGTCTCTGGAAACCTTGCCGAGCTGCATTTCTGTCTCTCTCCTCTTAGCCCAACCCACTCTCCACAGCCCACCTAACCCAGCTAAATCCCTCCTCTCGATCGGAACCGTCGGATCTCGATCCGGTGCTCCGAAATGCTCCAGAAACCCCTCCAAACCCTAATCCTAGCCTCCTTTCATATTTAAACCCCCTTCCCTTCCATTTTTGGCAGCCTCCTAACCCCCTCCTTGTTTTCCGCGCCGCCCCAATCATTAGCGCCGCCGCTTCCCTCCGTTTACGCGTCGGCCACCGTGTCCCCGCCACTTGGCGTCATCCGAGTGGTCGCGCCGCCACCCAGCGTCGCTCCTGCCCACTCAGAGCAGGCCACGCGTCCACCCAGCCGCCTCCCACCGCGCGGCCCGTTGAGCCTACACACGGCCCGCCGTGGGCCGAAGCGGGCCCGAACCCCGCCGCCGCCGGATCCCGCTCGAACCAGAGCCCCAACCTCTCTCGCCTGGATCAGGCAGTGCCCAATCTCCATCGTCGCCGTCCTGCACTCGCCGTCCACCGGAGCCTCGCCGCCGGCGAGCACCTCGACAACAGGCCAGTGCCGCCCTCGCCTCCCTCTCTCTCCCTTCCCATTGTCCTTCCTCTCCTCACCAGCTCTCTCCCTCCCTCTGTTGTCGCAGGGAACCGCCGCCGCCATGGAACTCACCACCGACTGGAGTCACTGGAGCTGAGCCGTCGTCGTCCTGCTCGACCCCACCGTCCAGATCCACTTCGTGCTCCCCTGTTCTTCCATTCCTCGATGTCCCTACACCTTCAAGCGCCGTTGGCGCCTCATCGTGGACCGCCGCCAGCGTCACTGTGCCTTGCTCGTCCCACTCATCGCACGTTGACCGCATCCTGCCGCGTGGACCACATCCGGTGCCAAGGCCCGGGGTGCCAGGCGCCTGGCCTGCCAAGCCTCTTCCCCGACTGGGCCTCGGCCTGATGTGAGCAGCCACCCGAACCTCCTGTGCACTGTTGGCCCAGCGTGTTTCAGCCCGTTATGTTTATTTCCAGTCCTTCGAATTTGTCTAATTATCCAGGGTTTTACCAGTTTTGCAGAAAACCCATTCATGATCATGCATTTAATAACTCTTTAACCGTGCATCGTATTAAAATGTTTCATATATGAAACATGCTTAGAATTTTGTCTAGTTTCATAATATCCAACTTACGTCCATGTTAAAATTGTTTAAATTGCTATTTGTGTTTATTTTGCATATTGCCATGTTAAAATGCTTTATTTCATAACTAAAAAAAGTAGCTCCACTTTAAATAAACTTTATATGTAAATGGGGTAGAGAAATGCATAGATTAACATGATGGCAGTACTTTGCATGTTTAATAACTCTAAAATTGTGTTTAGGTCAGCATAGTACCAAATTCAAATATTGCATATGGGATTTTCCGGAATTGTTGCTTGTTGTTCCGGCCTCATTTAAACTTGCCTAGATAGATAGTTTTATTATGCTTCACCCCTTACCATGCTAACCAACATTTAATATTGTTGGGTACATAAACGAGAGTGAACTAAATAAGTCATGTGGTGTTACACCAATATGCAACTCGTTGCATATTGAGCTCCACTTAACTTGTAGTTTTGCTTATGCACTTTGCCATGCCATGTTTCATTAAACCGGACATGCATCATACTTGTTTGCGCATCATGCCATTCTTATGTGATGGTTGTTTACTATGTTACTTGCTTCTTTCCGGGTTGCTTCTCTCGTTATCTTCGGTTTTGTTTCGGAGTTGTGAGGATCCCTTCAACTACGTCTGTTTGACTTCTTCATGGACTCGTTCTTCTTCCTTGCGGGATCTCAGGAAAGATGACCATACCCTCAAAATCACTTCCATCTTTGCTTTCTAGTTGTTCGCTCTATTGCTATGCCGTGCTACCTACCACTTGCTATATCATGCCTCCCATATTGCCATGGCAAGCCTCTAACCCACCTTCCTAGCAAACCGTTGTTTGGCTATGTTACCGCTTTTGCTCAGCCCCTCTTATAGCGTTGCTAGTTGCAGGTGAAGATGAAGATTGTTCCATGTTGGAACATGGATTTTGTTGGGATATCATTATTATATCTTATTTACTTTAATGCACCTATATACTTGGTAAAGGGTGGAAGGCTCGGCCTTATGCCTGGTGTTTTGTTCCACTCTTGCCGCCCTAGTTTCCGCCATACCGGTGTTATGTTCCTTGATTTTGCGTTCCTTACGCGGTTGGGTGTTATGGGAACCCCTTAACAATTTGCTTTGAATAAAACTCCTCCAGCAAGGCCCAACCTTGGTTTTACATTTTCCTAACAACCTAAGCCTTTTTCCCTTGGGTTTCTGGAGCCCGAGGGTCATCTTTATTTTAACCCCCCGGGCCAGTGCTTCTCTAAGTGTTGGTCCGAACTAGAGCACCGTACGGGACCATCCCTTGGCAACTTGGGTTACGTTGGTACCTATACGCTTAGCTTATCCGGTGAGCCCTGAGAACGAGATATGTGCAGCTCCTATCGGGATTTGTCGGCACATCCGGGTGGTCTTGCTGGTCTTGTTTTACCATTGTCCAAATGTCTTGTAACCGGGATTCCGAGTCTGATCGGGTCTTCCCGGGAGAAGGAATATCCTTCATTGACTGTGAGAGCTTGTGATGGGCTAAGTTGGGACACCCCTACAGGGTTTGAACTTTCGAAAGCCGTGCCCGCGGATATGTGGCAGATGGGAATTTGTTAATATCCGGTTGTAGAGAACTTGACACTTAACCTAATTAAAATGCATCAACCGCATGTGTAGCCGTGATGGTCTCTTTTCGGCGGAGTCCGGGAAGTGAACACGGATTTGGAGTTATGTTTGAACATAAGTAGTTTCAGGATCACTTCTTGATCACTTCTAGTTCATGACCGTTGCGTTGCTTCTCTTCTTGCTCTTATTTGCGTATGTTAGCCACCATATATGCCAGTGCTTTCTGCAGATCCACCTTACTACCCCTTTCCTACCCATAAGCTTAAATAGTCTTGATATCGCGGGTGTGAGTTTGCCGAGTCCTCGTGACTCACAGATACTTCCAAACAGTTGCAGTTGCTGATGATACCTATGCAGGTGACGCAACCGAGCTCAAGTGGGAGCTCGATGAAGATCTTGATCGTTGTTTTGTTTCGTTTCCTGTTGATCAATAGTGGAGCCCGGTTGGGACGATCGGGGATCTAGCATTTGGGGTTGTCTTCTTTATTTTCGATTCTGTAGTCGGACCTTGATTGTATTCTGGATGATGTATGTTTAACTTGTATTAGTGTGAAGTGGAGATTGTAAGCCAACTCTTTATCCCTTTCTTATTCAGTACATGGGATTGTGTGAAGATTACCCCTCTTGCGACAAACCTACCATGCTGCTATGCCTCTAAGTCGTGCTCCGACACGTGGGAGATATAGCCGCATTTTGGGTGTTACAAGTTGGTAATCAGAGCCATCCCTGACTTAGGGGCCCCCTACTTGATCGAATTGCTGATGTTGTTGAGTATAGAACAAAAATGTTTTGAGTCTTAGGATTATATATATCGGAGAGTAGGATTCTTTTTACTCCTTGGTCCCTTCGTCCCTCTGGTGAGGCCTCCTTACGTAGAAGTTTTGACTCTCCTCACCTCAAATTTCATGAGTTCTTTTTAGGATCACGCGGGTATCTTGGAATCGTTCAGATGGTTTTGTGACGAGAACACTATTCTTGGTGCCTCCTGACATTTAGGGGTTGTGGCAGTGTCCCGAGGAGTTGAGCTCCAAGGTGTTGTCGTCACAATTTTATCGTTGCAATTTTGGGATACCTGAGTTTGCCGACATCGAAAATCTCTTTTATGCAGTTGTTGGTGAGATAACCTTGACACCACCCAGTACTGGGGCGGGAGTTCGGGAGTATTGCCATAACTCGTATAACGGATGCTTTTCGAAGGTTGAGGTACATGATTTCCGAAAGTTTCTTGGTTATGTGTTGAAGGATGGATACAACTGGATGTAGGGATTGTTAGTTTGGGTGAGATATTATGCTTCCCATGTATCCCCAACACTTGATTGCATAACCAGAAAGTTTCAGGAGTTTATAAGTGGGAATTCAAGTATCACGTAGGATATCCTTCCAACAGACACATGACACGAGATGGGATCTATCATATGTTTGTTTCCGGCTTATTCTGCAAGCCAGATCCTTTGTTTTCTTTTGTTGTGGTATTCAAGTTGCTTCAATGTCAAGTGTTGATTCCTTACCTTCCCTAAGCATATTTCTATGTGGATGCGAATCCTTCTTGATCATCAAGGTTGTCTTTTCAATTCTTTCCAACCAGTGTGCTTCTCTTCAAGTGGATCTGATCATTTCCAACATCCGCAAGATCAATTCAAAGTCTTCTCAACGTTATTTGTTTCACCCGTCCCAAGTTGCCTTTGTTTTTCCCGCCCTCCCACCCTTTTCTTCAAGGATTCATATTTCTTAATCAAGTATCCTTTTATTGATGGGAAGTCTCTCCATTTTTTCTGGAGATGTTCTTATCCGGTGATACTCAGGAAGATACTAACGGAGCCACAAGTTCATCATCATTCGTTCTCTTTCTTCTCCGGTGGATTCAAGTCAAGCTTTGTCGATCATATATTTTCCTCATTTCAAATGCTTTCTTATGCCGGTGCACCTCTTAATCATTCACCTCTCATTTTCCATTTGTTCCGGAGTGCTGAAGATATCTCAGAAGGCTCGTCTTTTCACTCAAGATCCGTTCAAGCTATCTCGAGGTTTTTTTATCTCAGTCAAGCCATTTAAATCAACTGTGAAGGTCAGAAAATAACGATACCCGTCGCGAGTCTCAACACTCATCAGACCGCATACATCAGTATGTATTATTTCCAATAAGTTTGTTGCTCGTTCCATTGTTCCGGAGAACGGAGTTTTAGTCATCTTGCCCATGAGGCATGGTTCGCAAGCATCAACTGATTCATAATCAAGTGATTCCAAAAGCCCATCAGCATGGATTTTCTTCATGCGCTTTACACCAATATGACCTAAATGGCAGTGCCACAAATAAGTTGCACTATCATTATTAACTTTGCATCTTTTGGCTTCAATAGTATGAATATGTGTATCACTACGATCGAGATTCAATAAACCATTTATATTGAGTGTATGACCATAGAAGGATTTATTCATGTAAATAGAATAACAATTATTCTTTGACTTAAATGAATAAATGTATTGCAATAAACATGATCAAATCATATTCATGCTCAACGCAAACACCAAATAACATTTATTTAGGTTTAACACTAATCCCGAAAGTGTAGGGAGTGTGCAATGATGATCATATCAATCTTGGAACCACTTCCAACACACATCGTCACTTCACCCTTAACTAGTCTATGTTCATGCTGCAACTCCCGTTTCGAGTTGCTATGAACACTAGTAAAGTACACATCAATAACATGTATATCAAATATACCTTTGTTTACTTTGCCATCCTTCTTACCCGCCAAGTATCTAGGGCAGTTCCACTTCTAGTGACCATTTCCTTTGCAGTAGAAGCACTCAGTTTTAGGCTTGGGTCTAGCTTTAGGCTTCTTCATGGGACTGGCAACTTGCTTGCCATTCTTCTTGAAGTTCCCTTTCTTTCCCTTGCCCTTTTACTTGAAACTAGTGGTCTTGTCAACCATCAACACTTGATGTTTTTCTTGATTTCTACCTTCGTCGATTTTAGCATCACGAAGAGCTTGGGAATCGTTTCCGTTATCCCTTGCATATTATAGTTCATCACAAAGTTCTAGTAACTTGGTGATAGTGACTAGAGAACTCTGTCAATCACTGTCTTATCTGGAAGATTAACTCCCACTTGATTCAAGTGATTGTATTACTCAGACATTCTAAGCACGTGCTCACTAGCTCAGCTATTCTCCTCCATCTTTTAGGCAAAGTACTTGTCAGAGGTCTCATACCTCTCAACTCGGGCAAGAGTCTGAAATACCAATTTCAGCTCTTGGAACATCTTATATGCTTCGTGGCGTTCAAAACATTCTTGAAGTCCCGGTTCTAAGCCGTAAAGCATGGTGCACTAAACTATCATGTAGTCATCATACCAAGCTTTGTCAAACGTTCATAATGTGTGCATATGCTCCTACAATAGGTCTATCACCTAGTGGTGCATCAAGGACATAATTTTTCTGTGCAGCAATGAGGATAATCCTCAGATCATGGATCCAATCCGCATCATTGCTACTAACATCTTTCAACTTAGTTTTTCTAGGAACATATCAAAAATAAACGGGGAGCTACATCACGAGCTATTGATCTACAACATAGATATGCAAATACTACCAGGACTAAGTTCATGATAAAGTTAAGTTCAATTAATCATATTACTTAAGAACTCCCACTTAGATAGACATCCCTCTAATCATCTAAGTGATCACGTGATCCATATCAACTAAACCATGTCCGATCATCATGTGAGATGGAGTAGTTTTCAATGGTGAACATCACTATGTTGATCATATCTACTATATGATTCACGCTCGACCTTTCGGTCTCAATGTTCCGAGGTCATATCTGCATATGTTAGGCTCGTCAAGTTTAACCCGAGTATTTATGCGTGTGCAAAACTGTCTTGCACCCGTTGTATATGAATGTAGAGCTTATCACACCCGATCATCACGTGGTGTCTCGGCACGACGAACTTTGGTGACGGTGCATACTCAGGGAGAACACTTGTACCTTGAAATTTAGTTAGAGATCATCTTATAATGCTACCGCCAAACTAAGCAAAAATAAGATGTATAAAAGATAAACATCACATGCAATCCAAATATGTGATATGATATGGCCATCATCATCTTGTGCTTTTGATCTCCATCTCCAAAGTACTGTCATGATCTCCATTGTCACCGACATGACACCATGATCTCCATCATCTTGATCTTTTATCAATATGTCGTCACATGGTCGTCTCACCAGCTATTGCTTTTGCAACTATTGATATCTCATAGCGATAAAGTAAAGCAATTACATGGCACTTGCATCTTATGCAATAAAGAGACAACCATAAGGCTTCTGCCAGTTGCCGATAACTTCAACAAAACATGATCATCTCATACAATAACTTATATCTCATCACGTCTTGACCATATCACATCACAACATGCCCTGCAAAAACAAGTTAGACATCCTCTACTTTGTTGTTGCAAGTTTTACGTGGCTGCTACGGGCTGAGCAAGAACCATTCTTACCTACGCATCAAAAAACCAGAACGCGGTATAGTGATTGCTTTTTGATCTTCAGAAAGAACCTTGTTCATTGAATCTGATTCAACTAAAGCTGGAGAAACAGACACCCACTAGCCACATGTGTGCGAAGCACGTCGGTAGAACCAGTCTCGCGTAAGCATACGCGTAATGTCGGTCTGGGCCGCTTCATCCAACAATGTCGCTGAATCAAGAATCAACTAGTGACGGCAAGCAATATGTATATACCCACACCCACAACTCCTTTGTGTTCTACTCATGCATATAACATCTACGCATAAACCTGGCTCGGATGCCACTGTTGGGGAACGTGGTAATTTCAAAAAGTTTCCTACGCACACGCAAGATCATGGTGATGCATAGCAACGAGAGGGGAGAGTGTCATCCACGTACCCTCGTAGACCGTAAGCGGAAGCATTATGAGAACGCGATTGACGTAGTCGTACGTCTTCATGATCCTACCGATCCAAGTACCGAACGTACGGCACCTCCGAGTTCAGCACACGTTCACCTCGATGACGTCCCATGAACTCCGATCCAGCAGAGCTTCACAGGAGAGTTCCGTCAGCACGACGCCGTGATGACGGTGATGATGTTTCTATAGACGCATGGCTTCGCCTAAGCACCACTACGATATGATCGAGGTGGAGGGGGCACCGCACACGGCTAAGGGATCAATGATCAACTTGTGTCTATGGGGTGCCCCCTGGCCACGTATATAAAGGAGTGGAGGAGGGGGGGGCCGATCCTCCTATGGCGCGCCCTGGGGAGTCCTACTCCCACCAGGAGTAGGACTCCCCCCTTCCATGTAGTAGGAGTAGGAGAGAAGGAAAGGGAAAAGACAAGAGAAGGAAGGAGGGGGCGCCGCTCCTCCCCCTAGTCAAATCCGGACTAGGCCTTGGGGGCGCGCATCCTTGTAGGATCGAAAGTATGTCTAGAGGGGGGTGATTCGACTTATTGACCAAATAAAAACTTATCCTTTCCCAATTTTAGTTCTTGGCAGATTTTAGCAACTTTGGACAAGTCAAGCAATCTTAATACAATTCAAGCAAGCATGCAAAGAGTATATGAGCAGCGGAAAGTAAAGCATGCAACTTGCAAGAATGTAAAGGGAAGGGTTTGGAGGATTCAAACACAATTGGAGACACGGATGTTTTTGTCGTGGTTCCGATAGGTGGTGCTATCGTACATCCACGTTGATGGAGACTTCAACCCACGAAGGGTAACGGTTGCACGAGTCCATGGAGGGCTCCACCCACGAAGCGTCCATGAAGAAGCAACCTTGTCTATCCCACCATGGCCATCGCCCACGAAGTACTTGCCTCACTAGCGGTAGATCTTCACGAAGTAGGCGATCTCCTTGCCCTTAGAAACTCCTTGGTTCAACTCCACAATCTTGTCGGAGGCTCCCAAGTGACACCTAGCCAATCTAGGAGACACCACTCTCCAAGAAGTAACAAATGGTGTTCTGATGATGAACTCCTTGCTCTTGTGCTTCAAATGATAGTCTCCCCAACACTCAACTCTCTCTCACAGGATTTGGATTTGGTGGAAAGAATATTTGAGTGGAAAGCAACTTGGGGAAGGCTAGAGATCAAGATTCATATGGTAGGAATGGAATATCTTGGTCTCAACACAAGTGTAGGTGGTTCTCTCTCAGAAAAAGTGAGTTGGAAGTGTAGGTTCGTTCTGATGGCTCTCTCCATGAATGAAGAGGAGGTGGAGGGTATATATAGCCTCCACACAAAATCTAACTGTTACACATAACTTCCCAAACTCAGTGGGACCGAATGGTTAAACTCGGTCGGACCGATTCAGCAAATCTAGTGACCGTTAGGATTTTCGGTGGGACCGACATGCAACTCGGTAGGACCGATATGATTAGGGTTAGGGCATAACGTAATCTCGGTGAGACCGATTACACAAACTCAGTGGGGCCAATTTTGGTAATAAGCTAACCAGAGAGTTGGTCAGGTAAACTCGATGGGACCGACAGCTCATTTCGGTGAGACCGAAACGTTACGAAGGGAAAACAAAGAGTTTACATTGCAATCTCGATGGGACCGATTGCTCATCTCGGTGAGACCGAAATGTTATGAAGGGAAATAGAGAGATTACAACCC
The DNA here is from genome assembly GCF_002162155.2 of Triticum dicoccoides. Classification (NCBI taxonomy): domain Eukaryota; kingdom Viridiplantae; phylum Streptophyta; class Magnoliopsida; order Poales; family Poaceae; genus Triticum; species Triticum dicoccoides. The sequence continues at coordinate 71,696,190 of NC_041384.1, read as the reverse complement.
CATCTCGGTGATACCAAGATCCCTATCGGTGAGACCGATTTGCCTAGGGTTTGTGGCAGTGGCTATGACATTTGAAACTCGGTGGCGCTGGATAGGAAGAATCTGTGGGGCCGAGTTTGACTTTTGGTTTAGGTCATATGTGGATGTGAGAAAGTACTTGAGGGTTTTGGAGCATATCACTAAGCATTTTGAGCAAGAACCTCATTAAGCAACACCTCACCCCTCCTTGATAGTATTGGCTTTTCCTATAGACTCAATGTGATCTTGGATCACTAAAATGGAAAATGTAGAGTCTTGAGCTTTGAGCTTGAGCCAATCCTTTGTCCTTAGCATTTTGAGTGGTCCACTTTTCTCATCCATGACATGCCAATCATTGAGCTTTCCTGAGATATTAATCTTGAAATAGCATTAGCTCAATGAGCTATATGTTGTTAGGAATTACAAAAACCACCTAGGGATAGTTGCACTTTCAATCTCCCCCTTTTTGGTAATTGATGACAACATATAGATCAAAGCTTTGACAAATGATAATAAGAGTGAAAAACATTGTCGCTTTGAGAAGTATGTGAAAAGCAAGAGCTCCCCCTAAATTTGTGCATAGTTTAAGATTTGCTTTGGACTGCAAATGCACAAAGAGTTAGGATCATGGGTTACTCTTCCATGTCACATACATCTTGATGGAGCACTCAAAATGATAATAATTAAAATACATGCACTCATCACCAAGCAAAGTGAGTGATCATCCAACAAGCATTAAGGTAGCATATGATCAAACACATGATCATCCAAGCAAGCACAAAGTATAAAGTATCTCAAAGAAGCAGATAATAAAGTTCAACCACCAAGGAGAAACGCAAGAGAGAACAAAAGCAACACTCTCTCTCGAAGCCTATGATCTATACATTTTCTCCCCCTTTGGCAACAAGTTACCAAAAAGTTCATAAAAATGCACAGTGCTAAATCGTCACTCGGGCTTGGTCTTCAGGTGGTGGTGTAGACAAAACTCCACAGACGAAGGCGTCAGTCGATGTAGATGGAGCTGGTGGAGTAGGTGCTGCAGCTGGTGGCACTGAAGCTATAGCTGGTGCAGATGAAGTTGCTCTGGTGTCTGGAACAGGCATAGCAGCAGATCTCTGACCTCTAGGCACTCTAGCAAAATCATGAGTGGTTGTCTTGCCCTTCTTCTCCTGCACTTCATCCTGAAGTTGCTCAACAACAGACTGTATCTCAGTGACCTTCATATCTAAGTCATAGAACTTCTACTCCACGATCCTCTCCAAGATCTCCTGGTTTTGAGTCAGGGTGGCCAGTCCTTTCTCAATCCTCAGAGTGGAGGCAATCAAGTAGCCAAGCTAATCTTGCTTGATCTTCAGAAGATACTGAGATGCCTCTTCAGTGGTTGGCATCTTTGCAGCCTTTTCAGCCCTTGCCTTCTCCTTCTTGGCTTGTGCGTGCACAGAAGATGGTTCATTCTCATCCATCACCACAGTGTTGTCCTCAAAGTCTGGGTAGATGGGTAGGTGCTCCTTGTCCAGCAGATATGTGTCAGTGCCCATCTTGGAGTTGATTAGCTCCTGGATCTGTGGGGCATACCCACAACTCCTCTTCTGATCTGCAGTTGTCCTCTTTATGGTTTCCACAATTAGGCTCATGACCTTGAACTTCTGTGGAGCATCAAAAATGTGCAGCAAGTTGATGGAGTGACCTCTGATCATCTTGTGATCACCTCACTTTGGCAAAAGAGTGTGCCTGAGGATCTAGTTGATTGTTGGCAAGCCTGACAGAAGGTAATGTACTGATCCAAACTTGTGTGTCTCAAGAGCAGCATCTGGGATCTCTTTGTACATGTGTGCCATGGTGTTGTGATCCTTCTTCTTGGCATAGACATCCAAGTCATCTTCTTGTTCTTCTGGGGCATTGATCAACTGAGCCCATTCTGCAATTGTTGACTGGTACCTAGTGCCTTCAAACAATCCTTCCATCTGGGTAGAAATGAGCTGTGGAGTAGAACTGCATGATGAGCTCATCATTCCACTATGTGAGCTTCTGAGCCACAAAGTCATCAACTCCACAAGCCTTGAAGCTATCATATACACCAGGGAAGTGATCCTCATTTTCCTCAATGAATGTCCAATCGACCCATCTCATGTCACACACTATGGGCTTCTTGTCAAGTAAGATAGTCTCATAGAAGTCCTGTTGTTCCTTGGTATGGAACCTGTAGTCCACAACAGTTCTTCTTCTGGTGGCATATGGATATGACTCTCTCCATAGCCTCAATCATGAATCCTTCCTTATCTTCATGTTCTCAGCTACTGGATGAGATTCATTGTGATCTGGAATTTTTGGCTTCAACTTCCTCAAGACATGACTCATCATCTTCTTCTCCCATTGCAGCTTCAGGCACTGGGGCCTTGTTCTTCTCTGCTGCTGGGATGTTCCTTGTGCTCCTCTTGGGTGCAGTTTTGGGTTTTGGAGCAGCTGGAGCAGCAGTCTTAGGAGCAGTCTTAGGCTTAGATGGAACAACCCCTGCCCTTATAGCATCTCCCATAAGCTTTTGAGCTTTGGGTGCTGGTGCTGCATCCTCTTCCTCTTTCTCTCCTTCAGAGTCTTTCATTATTGAAGATCTCCCAAGTACTCTGGCAGTGTTCTTCTTGACCCTTTCCTCTCTTTTCTTTTCTGCCACAACCTGCTCTCTAGGTGCAGATCCCAAAGTTTCTTGAGTGGATGTTCTGGATTTTGACATGGGAGATCTCTTGGCAGGAACCTTTTGCTTCATCCCTGGCTTAGTGGCAGCAGCTATGCCATATTCCTTTTACAGGACTTTCCTCTTTGAGGTGGCCTCTTCCTCAGCAGCCACATAGTCCTCATCCTCTGAATCTGAGGTTTTCCTCTTTCTGGTCCTGGTGGCTGCCTTAGGCAAGTTACTGGGTGTGCTCCTGCTTCCATCATCTGAGCTACTGGAGGGACTAGTGCCCTCACTCAAGTTCACTTGCTCCTCAGACTTGTTCTGACTGTCACTCTAATCTGACATGATGCAAACACTGACAGCAGACCATGTGAATAGATTATAGATGAGGTAGAGTGGATAAGCATCACAAACTGCAGAGGTTTTTGCAAAAGAATGAATCAAAAACTTACTTTTAGTTTTCCACAGAAAGCATTTCAGATCTACCGATTTGAAATCTCGGTGATACCGAAGCAGCTGTTGGAACCTAAACTAGTGAACTCGGTCAGACCGAGTCACAGTTCGGTGGTAGCGAGACTGCTAGGGTTTCACAAAGACTCGAACTCGGTCACACCGATTTGCAATTCTCGGTCAGACCGAGAATCACATGTGCAATGGCCTGAGCCAAATCGGTGGAACCGATTTCAACAACTCGGTCGGTCCGAGATGGTTTCGGCGGAAACCTAACCCTAAATTTTCAATCCACAACTAAACTACGGAGTGTTTTCATTGGATAGAGTGATCTCAATCGTTACAAGATACATGGCAAAACAATGTGCTGGGGAATCGGAGTGAGAATCGGCACAAAGATCAAGTCCATACCCTAGTTCAGCAATGGACTTGCTACGGAGGCAACGGCGGAGACGATCCCGTTGACGACAGTGGAGACCAACGACTGGAGGCAGCTGGCGACGAGGAGGACGATCCAGATACCCAGGGGGGCAGAGCAGGCTGAGCGTGGTCAAAGAAGTTCGGAAAGTTTTCCAAATTTTGGCCCGTGGGTATATATAGCCTGACCCTGTCGGTGTGACCGAGTGGAACAACTCGGTGGCACTGAGATGCATAACTGCAAGCGGTTACTGCAACTCGGTGTGACCGAAAAGTTCAAATCGGTTGCACCGAGATTAAAAACCTAGATCGACTTAGTGATCTCGGTATGACCGAAATGGATGAATCGGACAGACTGAAACGCACAAATAAGTTTTGGAAGTTTAAGTCTATGACGAATCGGGGACTCCGAGTGCTCCTCACACAGAGTGGTTCGAATCTGACTTGATCAAACTTTGTGATGCAGCATGAATAGAGTTTGAGACGAGAAGAGCATAGATAGCTAGAGAAGGTTCTTAGGCATTCTTGTCCATCCAGTTGGTAAGAGAAAAAGAAACCAACCAATCAAAACAACAAGTGGATGTCCTCGAATGAGTAAATTATGCAACCAACATGCTCACACAATAAAATGACAAATGAAATATGTGGCAAATCATGCACAAACAATTCTAGCATCTAACAAGCAATTGGCGATGACTAGGTCATCTATATATGAGTATATTGACTTAGAAGTCAAATGAGAACATTTGATCATAGGTCATACTCATCGTTTTAGCACAAGTGGGGTTACCACTTTTACATAAAGCGTTGTTGTGTTCACACCATTAGAGTTGCTTTAGCTCAATCCTTAGAGTAAAGCTCCCCCTAGATGTGAGACCCCCCTAAGAGGGATGAACTAACCTTGGGTTTTGTTGATGATGACTTCATGTAGGTGTTGAAGGTGTGGATGCTCTAAGTTGATGTAGATCATTCGGGGCTATCCTTTGGAGTGAGTTGCACTTTCAATACCTACACAGGTTAGTCCCACAAGGAACAAACAAGGATATCCATAGACATAGAGTGATGCACGCACAAGATGATGTCTATGAGAGCATTAGGTTACCTTGTCCCTTGTATTACCAACAAGAGGGTTTGTGACTCCTTGAAATAGTGCAAGATGTGGAAGTTGATTGCACTTGTTCTTGCCAAAATGATAAGAGTGAAGTATGTTGGCGGAGTCACCCTCAAGAACTCTCTAGTTCTTCTTCTTCGGGATATCCACCATCTTGATGGGAATCCTCGGAGTTGTAGTTGTACTTGATGAAGTGGAACTTCATGTAGTCTTGGGAAACCACTTGACCAAGGCCTTAGGAGCTTCTTCAAATGCATCAATTTCCTCTTGAAGCTTGTCCTTGCCTTTTTCCTTGTGGTCTTGTGGTGGAAGATCATCTTGATCTTGTGTCCCTTTGAAAGAAGTAGGAGCATAGTTCTCTTGTTGAGGAACAAACTTCGTCTTGGGGTATTGATCTTATTCCCACTCAACTCCATTGGCATTGAACTTTCGTTCAAAACCAATACCTTGATTCTTCCGGTGCCTTCCTTGCTTGCGTACAATTTCCTCGAATTGCTTATTCCCGGCAAAGCTCTTGTAAACACCTTTCTCTATGATTCCCTTCAATAAGCTATTTTATTTCTCAAGTGTAACTTGGCTAAGAGAATCATTAGTGGAATCAAGAGAACTACTAGAAGCAACAATATTGGATTTAGCATGATTATTGTTACTACTAGAGGAAGAATACTTCTTGTTCTTGTTACTAGACTTGACTTGAGGCATGTAAGTGGATAAGAGTAAACGCTTGGCAATGTAAGAAGAACTTTTCTTGTGAAGATCATCATTGATTGCCTTTAAGAACTCATGCTCTTGCTCAAGATTGAGCTTCTCAAAATGTAATTTCTCATGAGTCCTTAAAAGTTCTCGATGATCTCCTAAGATAGTTTCATGAGCTAACTTAAGAGTGTTCGGTTCTTTAGTTAGAGACTCAATCTTCTCCTTATCATTGTCATTCATTTCATCTTGATTAGCATGATTAATTGATGTTTCAATATAGTATTCATCACTAGAGTTGTCAACAAGTAAATCATCATCACCTAACAAGTCATCTTCATCACTATTGAAATCAACATACTCGGGGTGTGATACCTTTGGACCTTTGGCCATGAAGCATCTTCCAATTCCTTCATTTGGTGAATCAAATATGTCGTAGGAGTTGGTTGACATAAGTGCTAGATTGGCAACACCTTCATCTTGAGTATATTCAGAGTCGAAGTGATAGCTTCTCTCAGAGTGATTGTCAGAGTCGGAGTCGGATACCCATTCACCAACATGAGCTTGATGTCTTCGTTTTGTGTAGCTCCATGATGACTTGTCCTTCCTTTCCAAATCCTTGCTTATCCGAGAGGGTCTTCGTTCATAACGATCATCTCTACTCCTTCTCTCTCTTGATGGTGATTCTTCTCTTCTACTCCTTCTTTTTGGAGAATCTTCTCTTCTCTTGTAGGGGGGCATACACTCATTTGAGTAGTGTCTGGGTCTTCCACAATTGTAGCAGTTTCGCTCTCGACTAGAAGATCTTTTGTCATTATAGGACCTTGACTTGGAACTTCTCTCTTTGCTTCTACTCTTGTAGAAATTGTTGAAGTTCTTCACCATTAGGCTCAATTCTTCATTGAAGGTTTGTTTCTCACTTGATTATGTGGGAGCTTCACAAGAGGCTTTGTAAGCACCACTTGACTTGTTATGGACCTCCTCCTTATCCTTGAGTGACATCTCATGAGCAACAATTCTTCCAATGACTTCCGTTGGCATGAGATCTTTGTAATTTGGCATCATTTGGATCAATGTGCATACGGTATCATATTTTCCATCCAAGGCTCTTAGGATCTTCTTGATGATGAATTTGTCGGTCATCTCTTCACTTCCTAAGCCGACAATCTCATTTGTGATAAGAGCAAGCCTAGAGTACATTTCAGCGACACCTTCACCATCCTTCATTTTAAACTTGTCAAGTTGACTTTGAATCACATCCAACTTGGATTCCTTGACGGAGTCGGTACCTTCGTGCATATCAATCAAAGTATCCCAAATTTCCTTTGCATTCTCAAGACGGCTGATTTTGTTAAATTCTTCAGGGCACAATCCGTTGAAGAGGATATCACAAGCTTGAGCATTGTATTGTAGCATCTTCAACTCTTCCGCGGTAGCTTCACGATTCGGTTCTCTCCCATCAAATAATTCACCTTGCAAGCCAATACACACAATAGCCCAAACGGCGGGGTTATGTCCAAGAATATGCATTTTCATATTATGCTTCCAACTAGCAAAATTAGTACCATCAAAGTAAGGACCTCTACGGTGGTAATTTCCCTCGCTAGACTCCATACTCTCCTAGGTTGTGAAACCAAGGCTATGACCACCAAAAGCTATGGAAATCAAAGCAAATGGAGACCAAAGCTCTGATACCACTTGTAGGATCAAAAGTATGTCTAGAGGGGGGTGATTAGACTACTTGATCAAATAAAAACTTATCCTTTTCCCAATTTTAGTTCTTGGCAGATTTTAGCAACTTTGGACAAGTCAAGCAATCTTAATACAATTCAAGCAAGCATGCAAAGAGTATATGAGTAGCGGAAAGTAAAGTATGCAACTTGCAAGAATGTAAAGGGAAGGGTTTGGAGGATTCAAACGCAATTGGAGACACGGATGTTTTTGTCGTGGTTCCGATAGGTGGTCCTATCGTACATCCACGTTGATGGAGACATCAACCCACGAAGGGTAACGGTTGCACGAGTCCACGGAGGGCTCCACCCACGAAGGGTCCACGAAGAAGCAACCTTGTCTATCCCACCATGGCCATCGCCCACGAAGGACTTGCCTCACTAGCGGTAGATCTTCACGAAGTAGGCGATCTCCTTGCCCTTAGAAACTCCTTGGTTCAACTCCACAATCTTGTCGGAGTCTCCCAAGTGACACCTAGCCAATCTAGGAGACACCACTCTCCAAGAAGTAACAAATGGTGTGTTGATGATGAACTCCTTGCTCTTGTGCTTCAAATGATAGTCTCCCCAACACTCAACTCTCTCTCACAGGATTTGGATTTGGTGGAAAGAAGATTTGAGTGGAAAGCAACTTGGGGAAGGCTAGAGATCAAGATTCATATGGTAGGAATGGAATATCTTGGTCTCAACACAAGTGTAGGTGGTTCTCTCTCAGAAAAAGTGAGTTGGAAGTGTAGGTTCGTTCTGATGGCTCTCTCCACAAATGAAGAGGAGGTGGAGGGGTATATATAGCCTGCACACAAAATCTAACCGTTACACATAACTTCCCAAACTCGGTGGGACCGAATGGTTAAACTCGGTCGAACCGATTCAGCAAAGCTAGTGACCGTTAGGATTTTCGGTGGGACCGACATGCAACTCGGTAGGACCGATATGATTAGGGTTAGGGCATAACATAATCTCGGTGAGACCGATTACACAAACTCGGTGGGACCGATTTTGGTAATAAGCTAACCAGAGAGTTGGTCAGGTAAACTCGGTGGGACCGGTCGCTCATTTCGGTGAGACCGGAACTTTACAAGGGAAAACAGAGAGTTTACATTGCAATCACGGTGGGACCGATCGCTCATCTCGGTGAGACCGAAATGTTACGAAGGGAAACAGAGAGATTACAACCCCATCTCGGTGAGACCAAGATCCCTATCGGTGAGACCGATTTGCCTAGGGTTTGTGGCAGTGGCTATGACATTTGAAACTCGGTGGCGCCGGATAGGAAGAATCGGTGGGGCTGAGTTTGACTTTTGGTTTAGGTCATATGTAGATTTGAGAAAGTAGTTGAGGGTTTTGGAGCATATCACTAAGCATTTTGAGCAAGAACCTCATTAAGCAACACCTCATCCCTCCTTGATAGTATTGGCTTTTCCTATATACTCAATGTGATCTTGGATCACTAAAATGGAAAATGTAGAGTCTTGAGCTTTGAGCTTGAGCCAATGCTTTGTCCTTAGCATTTTGAGGGGTCCACTTTTCTCATCCATGCCATGTCAATCATTGAGCTTTCCTGACATATTAATTTTGAAATAGCATTAGCTCAATGAGCTATATGTTGTTAGGAATTACCAAAACCACCTAGGGATAGTTGCACTTTCAAGCCTCCTCTCTCTCTTTCCCCTAAAGCCCAATAAGGCACATATACTCCCCGACGAATTCCCGTAACTCTCCGGTACTCCGAAAAATACCCGAATCACTCGGAACCTTTCCGATGTCCGATTATAGTCGTCAAATATATCGATCTTTACGTATCGACCATTTCGAGACTCCTCGTCATGTCCCCGATCTCATCCGGTACTCCAAACTACCTTCGGTACATCAAAACACATAAACTCATAATACCGATCATCACCGAACGTTAAGTGTGCGGACCATACGGGTTCGAGAACTATGTAGACATGACCGAGACTCATCTCCGGTCAATAACCAATAGCGGAACCTGGATGATCATATTGGTTCCTACATATTCTATGAAGATCTTTATCGTTCAAACCGCATAACAACAACGTTGTTCCCTTTGTCATCGGTATGTTAGTTGCCCGAGATTCGATCGTCGGTATCTCAATAGCTAGTTCAATCTCATTACCGGAAAGTATCTTTACTCATTCCGTAATGCATCATCCCGCAACTAACTCATTAGTTACATTGCTTGCAAGGCTTATAGTGATGTGCATTACCGAGAGGGCCCAGAGATACCTCTCCAACGATCGGAGTGACAAATCCTAATCTTGATCTATGCCAACTCAACAAGTACCATCGGAGACACCTGTAGGGCACCTTTATAATCACCCAGTTACATGTGACGTTTGGTAGCACACAAAGTGTTCCTCCAGTATTCGGGAGTTGCATAATCTCATAGTCATAGGAACATGTATAAGTTATGAAGAAAGCAATAGCAACAAACTAAACGGTCATTGTGCTAAGCTAACGGATGGGTCAAGTCAATCACATCATTCCCTAATGATGTGATCCCGTTAATCAAATGACAACTCATGTCTATGGCTAGGAAACTTAACCATCTTTGATTCAACGAGCTAGTTAAGTAGAGGCATACTAGTGACACTTTGTTTGTCTATGTATTCACACATGTACTAAGTTTCCGGTTAATAGAATTCTAGCATGAATAATAAACGTTTATCATGATATAAGAAAATATAAATAACAACTTTATTATTGCCTCTAGGGAATATTTCCTTCATTCGGACACCGGAAGTGTTCTGGGGGTACGGGGTACATATCGGGTCACCGGAAGGGGTTCCGGGCATCCCCTCGGCAACTACATGAGCCTAATGGGCCAAGAAGGGGACAAACCAGCCCATAGGGGGCTGGTGCGCCCCATGTAGGCCAAAATAGGGGGAAAGGAAAGAGGAGAAGAGAGAAAGGAAGGGGAGGGATTCGGCCTCCCCCTTCATTCTCTTCTCCCTCCTCCTTCCTTCCCCCTCCGGGAATTATGGTAAGGGGGGCGAATAGGATTAGGGCCCCAAGTACGATTCCTCCTACTTGGGAGCCCCCTTGGCTGACCCCTCTTCCTCCCACCTATATATATGAGCGTGGGAGGCGCCTAGAACACACAACAACATCTGTTAGTCGTGTGTGGCGCCTCCCTCCACAAATTACACCTCCGGTCATATCTTCATAGTGCTTAGGCAAAGCCCTGCGTGGATCACTTCACCATCACCGTCACCACGCCGTCATGCTGACAGAAATCTCCCTCAACACTTTGCCGGATCAGGAGTTTCAGGGACGTCATCAAGTTGAACGTGTGCAGAACTCGGAGGTGTCGTACGTTCGGTGCTTGATCGGTCGGAACGAGAAGAAGTTCGACTACATCAACCGCTTTGTCAAACGCTTCCACTTTCGGTCTACGAGGGTACATGGACACACTCCACCCCTCTCGTTTCTATGCATCTCCTAGATAGATCTTGCGTGAGCATAGGAAAATTTTGAAATTGCATGCTACGTTTCCCAACAGTGGCATCTGAGCCAGGTCTATGCATAGATGATATGCATGAGTAGAACACAGAGAGTTGTGGGTGGTGATCGTCATACTACTTACCACCAATGTCTTATTTTGATTCGGCGGTATTGTTGGATGAAGCGGCCCGGACCAACCTTACATGACCACGTTCATGAGACCGGTTCCACTGACATACATGCTACTAGTTTTGCATAAAGGTGCTGGCGGGTGTCTGTTTCTCCAACTTTAGTTGAATCAAAGAATGTGGTCGGTCCTTGTTGAAGGTTAAAACAACAAACTTGATAAATCACCATTCTGGTTTTGATGCGTAGGTAAGAACGGTTCTTGCTAGAAGCCCGTAGCAACCACATAGAACTTGCAACAACAAAGTAGAGGACGTCTAACTTGTTTTTGCTGTTGTGGAACGTAGTATTTCAAAAAAATTCCTACGATCACGCAAGATCTATCTAGGAGAATCATAGCAACAAGCAGGGAGAGTGTGTCCATCTACCCTCGTAGATCAAAAGCGGAATCATTTAGTAACACGGTTGATGTAGTCGAACGTCTTCGCGATCCAACCGATCCAAGTACTGAGCGCACGGCACATCCGCGATCTGCACACCTTCAGCTCGGTGGCGTCCCTCAAACTCTAGATCCAGCTAAGGCCGAGGGAGAGTTTCATCAGCACGATGGCGTGTTGACAGTGATGATGAAGTTACCGACGCAGGGCTTCGCCTAAGAACTACAACAATATGACCAAGGTGGAAATCTGTGGAGGGGGCACTGCACACGGCTAAAGATCAACTTGTGTGTCTATGGGGTGCCCCCTCCCCCGTATATAAAGTAGGGGAGGAGGAGGAGGAGGGCCGGCCTCAAGGGGCGCGCCCAAAGGGAGGATTCCTACTCCTAGTAGGAGTAGGTTTCCCCCTTTCCTAGTCCAAGTAGGAGAAGATGGAAGGAGACGGAGAAGGAAAGAGGGGGGCGCCGCCTCCTCCTAGTCCAATTCGAACCAGCCCATGGGGGGTGCGGCCACCCCTTGAGGCCCCTCTCTCCTTTCCCGTATGGCCCATTAAGGCCCACTACTTCCCCCGGCGAATTCTCATAACTCTCCGGTACTCCAAAAAATACCTGAATCACTCGGAACATTTCCGATGTCCGAATATAAACTTCTAATATATCAATCTTTGCATATCGACCATTTCGAGACTCCTCATCATGTCTGTGATCTCATCTGGGACTCCGAACAACCTTCGGTACATCAAATCACATAACTCATAATACAAATCGTCATCAAACATTAAGCGTGCAGACCCTACAGGTTCAAGAACTATGTAGACATGACCGAGAAACATCTCTGGTCAATAACCAATAGCGGAACCTGGATGCTCATATTGGCTCCTACATATTCTACGAAGATCTTTATCGGTCAAACCGCATAACAACATACGTTGTTCCCTAGGCTGGCAACACGGTGGTATTTTGGCTTGATCGCTGGCAGCTGGGTAATAATGTGGTCCTTTTGTGCGAGCAATTCCCTAGGCTTCATTCTTTTGTCATTGATGACACAATCACAGTCAGAGAGTTTTTGGAGCTTCCAGAGATCTCAGAGCACTTCCATCTGCCTCTGTCGCAAGAAGCATATACTGAACTAGCTCAGCTTCAAGACTTGCTCACTTTAGTCAACTTGAATGAGGAGGCTAAGGACATATGGAAGTGGCCATCCAAATCTGGGGAGTTTAAATCAAAGATATATTATGAATCTTGCTTCTCCCATTTGGCGGTCGATCCCATCTTCAAATGGATTTGGAAGTGTGCTTGCACGCTAAAGTTTAAAGTGTTTGGATGGCTTCTTTTAATGGACCGTTTAAACACTAGGGATATGATGCAGCGCAGGAACTGGATCATCCAGGATGATACGTGTGTTCTTTGCCTCTCTGCTACACATGAGGATCGTGCACATCTTTTCTTTGCTTGCAACTTCAGCCAGAGGGTTTGGAATTACCTTGGGATTTCTTGGAATGCTCAACGCAACCAGAATACATATGACATGGCTCTTGCTGCTAGGAGGGATTTTGGTTATCCTTTGTTCACTAAGGTGGTGTTTACTGCTACTTGGAACATCTGGACTCAAAGGAATGGGAAAATCTTTAGAAATGAGAGACCTACCTTCATTTCTTGGAGGAGGAACTCCATACATGATATTTCCTTATTAGCTCATAGAACCAAATGTAAATATAAGGATAGCCTAGTCTCCTGGATAGCCTCTCTCTCATAGATCTCTTGTAAGTATTTCTTTTCTTTGCTTTCTGTTTCTCTGTAATTATGTAGACCTATTAATTTTTTCTAATAAAGCACTGTGAGGCTGTTGCCTTGCAGTACATAGTCAAAAAAACATATGTTGTTCCCTTTGTCATCGGTATGTTACTTGCCCAAGATTCGATCGTCGGTATCATCATACCTAGTTCAATCTCGTCACCGACAAGTCTCTTTAATCATTCCGTAATGCAATATCCCGCAACTAACCCATTAGTCACATTGCTTGCAAGGCTTATAGTGATGTGCATTACCGAGAGGGCCCAGAGATACCTCTCCGACAATCAGAGTGACAAATCCTAATCTCGATCTATGCCAACTCAACAAACACCATCGGAGACACCTGTAGAGCATCTTTATAATCACCTACTTACGTTGTGACGCTTTATAGCACACAAGGTGTGCCTCTGGTATTCGGGAGTTGCATAATCTCATAGTCAGAGGAACATGTATAAGTCATGATGAAAGCAATAGCAATAAAACTAAACAATCATTTATGCTAATCTAACGGATGGGTCTTGTCCATCACATCGTTCTCTAATGATGTGATCCCGTTCATCAAATGACACATGTCTATGGTTAGGAAACTTAACCATCTTTGATTAACGAGTTAGTCAAGTAGAGGCATACTAGGGACACTCTGTTTTGTCTATGTATTCACACATGTACTAAGTTTCCGGTTAATACAATAATAGCATGAATAATAAACATTTATCATGATATAAGGAAATATAAATAACAACTTTATTATTGCCTCTAGGGCATATTTCCTTCAGTCTCCCACTTGCACTAGAGTCAATAATCTAGTTCACATCGCCATGTGATTTAACACCAATAGTTCACATCTTTATGTGATTAGTTCACATCTCCATGTGACTAATACCCAAAGGGTTTACTAGAGTCAATAATCTAGTTCACATTGCTATGTGATTAACACCCAAAGAGTGATCATGTTTTGCTTGTGAGAGAAGTTTAGTCAACGGGTCTGCCACATTCAGAGTCGTATGTATTTTGCAAATTTTCTATGTCTACAATGCTTTGCACGGAGCTACTCTAGCTAATCGCTCCCATTTTCAATATGTATCTAGATCCAGACTTAGAGTCATCCAGATCGGTGTCAAAGCTTGCATCGACGTAACTCCTTACGACGAACTCTTTGTCACCTCCATAACCGAGAAACATTTCCTTATTCCACTAAGGATAATTTTGACCGTTGTTTAGTGATCCACTCCTGGATCACAATTGTGCCCTCTTGCCAAACTCATGGTGAGGTACACAATAGGTCTGGTACACAGCATAGCATACTTTATAGAACCTATGACTGAGGCATAGGGAATGACTTTTCATTCTCTTTCTATTTTCTGGCATGGTCGGGTTTTGAGTCTTTACTCAACTTCACACCTTGCAATACAGGAAAGAACTCCTTCTTTGATTGTTCCATTTTGAACTATTTCAAAAATCTTGTCAAGGTATGTACTCATTGAAAAATCTTATCAAGCGTACTGATCTATCACTATAGATCTTGATGCCCAATATGTAAGCAGCTTCTCCGAGGTCTTTCTTTGAAAAACTCCTTTCAAACACTCCTTTATGCTTTCCAGAAAATTCTACATCATTTACGATCAACAATATGTCATTCACGTATACTTAGCAGAAAGGTTGTAGTGCTCCCACTCACTTTCTTGTAAATACAGACTTCACCGCAAGTTTGTATAAAACTATATGCTTTGATCAACTTATCGAAGCGTATATTCCAACTCCGAGATGCTTGCACCAGTCCATAGATGGATTGCTGGAGCTTGCACATTTTGTTAGCACCTTTAGGATTGACAGAACCTTCTGGTTGCATCATATCCAACTCTTCTTTAAGAAATCCATTACGGAATGTAGTTTTGATATTCATTTGCTAGATTTCATAAAATGTGGCAATTTGCTAACATGATTCGGACAGACTTAAGCATCGCTATAAATGAGAAAATCTCATCGTAGTCAACACCTTGAACTTGTCAAAAACTATTTTTCGACAATTCAAGATTTGTAGATAGTACCACTACTTATCAGCATCCGTCTTCCTCTTGCAGATCCATTTATTCTCTATGGCTTGCCGATCATTGGGCAAGTCCACCAAAGTCCATACTTGTTCTCATACATGGATCCCATCTTAGATTTCACGGCCTCAAGCCATTTTGCGGAATCTGGGCTCATCATCGCTTCCTCATAGTTCGTAAGTTCATCATGGTCTATTAACATGACTTCAAGTACAGAATTACCATACCACTCTGGTGCAGATCGTGCTCTGGTTGACCTACGAAGTTCTGTAGTAACTTGATCCAAAGTATCATGATCATGATCATTAACTTCCTCTCTAGTTGGTGTAGGCATCACAGGAACAGATTTCTCTGATGAACTACTTTCCAATTCGGGAGAAGGTACAATTATCTCATCAAGTTCTACTTTTCTCCCTCTTACTTCTTTTGAGAGAAAACTCCTTATCTAGAAAGGATCCACTCTTAGCAACAAAGATCTTGCCTTCGGATCTGTGATAGAAGGTGTACCCAACAGTTTCTTTTGAATATCCTATGAAGACGCACTCCTCCGATTTGGGTTTGAGCTTATCAGGCTGAAACTTTTTCACATAAGCATCGCAACCCCAAACTTTAAGAAATGACACTTAGGTTTCCTGCTAAACCACAGTTCATACGGTGTCATCTCAACGGATTTTTAGATGGCGCCCTATTTAACGTGAATGCAGCTGTCTCTAATGCATAACCCCAAAACGATAGTGGTAAATCGGTAAGAGACATCATAGATCGCACCATATCTAATAAAGTACGGTTATGATGTTAAGACACACCATTACGCTGTGGTGTTCTAGGTGGCATGAGTTGCGAGACTATTCGACATTGTTTCAACTTAAGGCCAAATTCGTAGCTCAAATATTTCGTCTCTGTGATCAGATCGTAGAAACTTTATTTTCTTGTTATGATGTTTCTCCATTTTACTCTGAAATTCTTTGAACTTTTCAAACGTTTCAGACTTGTGTTTCATTAAGTAGATATACTCATATCTGCTCAAATCATCTGTGAAGGTTAGAAAATAATGATACCCGTTGCGAGCCTCAACACTCATCGGACTGCATACATCAGTATGTATTATTTCTAGTAAGTCAGTGGCTCGCTCCATTGTTTCGGAGAATAGAGTCTTAGTCATCTTGCCCATGAGGCATGGTTCTCAAGCATCAAATGATTCACAATCAAGTGATTCCAAAAGTACATCAGCATGGAGTTTCTTCATGCGCTTTACACCAATATGACCTAAATGGCAATGCCACAAATATGTTTTTTAACATCAATACAGACACAAATATGTTGCACTATCATTATCAACGTTTCATCTTTTGGCATCAATATTATGAATATGTGTATCACCACGATCGAGATTCAACAAAAATAGACCACTCTTTAAGGGTGCATGACCATAAAAGATATTACTCATATAAATGGAACAACCATTATTCTCTGATTTAAATGAATAACTGTCTCGCATTAAACAAGATCCAGATATAATGTTCATGCTCAACGCCGGCACCAAATAGCAATTATCCAGGTCTAAAACTAACCCCGAAGGTAGATGTAGAGGTAGCGTGCCGATGGCGATCACATCAACCTTGGAACCATTCCCGATGCGCATCGTCACCTCGTCCTTAGCCAATCTTCGTTTAAAGGTATAAGTGTGATGTTTATCTTCTATGCATCTTATTTTGCTTAGTACGGCGATAGAATTATAAGATGATCCCCTACTAAAATTTCAAGGTATAAGTGTTCTCCCTGAGTATGCACCATTGCGACAGTTCATCATGCTGAGACACGACATGATGATCGGGTGTGATAAGCTCTGCATTCACATACAATGGATGCAAGACAGTTTTGCACATGCGGAATACTCGGGTTAAACTTGACGAGCCTAGCATGTATAGACATGGCCTTGGAACACTGGAGACCGAAAGGTCGAACGTGAATCATATAGTAGATATGATCAACATAGAGATGTTCGCCATTGAAGACTACTCCATCTCACGTGATGATCGGACATGGTTTAGTTGATTTGGATCACATAATCATTTAGATGACTTGAGGGATGTCAATCTAAGTGGGAGTTCTTAAGTAATATGATTAATTGAACTTAATTTATCATGAACTTAGTCCTGATAGTTTTTGCATATCTATGTTGTAGATCAATGGCCCGTGCTACCGCTCCCTTGAATTTTAATGTGTTCCTAGAGAAAGCTAAGTTGAAAGATGATGGTAGCAACTACGCGGACTGGGTCCGTAACTTGAGGATTATCCTCATTGCTGCACAGAAGAATTATGTCCTTGATGCACCGCTAGGTGAAAGGCCTGCTGCAGGAGCAGATGCTGATGTTATGAACGTTTGGCAAGCTCGATCTGATGACTACTTAGTAGTTCAGTGTGCCATGCTTTACGGCTTAGAATCGTGACTTCAAAGATGTTTGAACGTCATGGACCATATGAGATGTTCTAGGAGTTGAAGTTAATATTTCAAGCAAATGCCCGAATTGAGAGATATGAAGTCTCCAACAAGTTCTATAGATGCAAGATGGAGGAGAACAGTTCTGTCCGTGAACACATACTCAGAATGTCTGGGTATCATAACCACTTGACTCAGCTGGGAGTTAATCTTCCAGATGATAGTGGTATTGATAGAGTCACTGCCACCAAGCTACAAAGGCTTCGTGATGAACTATAATATGCAAGGGATGCATAAGACAATTCCCGAGCTCTTCGCTATGCTCAAAGCTGCGGAGGTAGAAATCAAGAAGGAGCATCAAGTGTTGATGGTTAACAAGACCGCTAGTTTCAAGAAAAAAGGCAAGGGAAAGAAGGGGAACTTCAAGAAGAATGGCAAGCAAGTTGTCACTCCCGGGAAGAATCCCATGTCTGGACCTAAGCCTAAAACTGAGTGCTTCTACTGTAAAGGGATTGGTCACTGGAAGCGGAACTGCCCCAAGTATTTGGTGGATAAGAAGGATGGCAAAGTGAACAAAGGTATATTTGATATACATGTTATTGATGTGTACCTTACTAATGCTCGTAGTAGTGCTTGGGTATGTGATGCCGGTTCGGTTGCTCATATTTGTAACTCAGAACAGGGGCTACGAATTAAACTCAGATTGGCTAGGACGAGGTGACGATGCGCGTCAGGAATGGTTCCAAGGTCGATGTGATCGACGTCGGCATGCTACCTCTACATCTACCTTAGGGATTAGTTTTAGACCTGGATAATTGTTATTTGGTGCCGGCGTTGAGCATGAACACTATATCTGGATCCTGTTTAATGTGATATGGTTATTCATTTAAATAAGAGAATAATGGTTGTTCTATTTATATGAGTAATATCTTTTATGGTCATGCACCCTTGAAGAGTGGTCTATTTTTGTTGAATCTCTATCCTGGTGATACACATATTCATAATATTGATGCCAAAAGATGCAAAGTTGATAATGATAGGGCAACATATTTTTCTGTACTGATGTTCAAAAAAACATATTTGTGGCACTGCCGTTTAGGTCATATTGGTTAAAGCGCATGATGAAACTCCATGCAGATGGACTTTTGGAATTACTTGATTATGAATCATTTGATGCTTGCGAACTATGCCTCATGGGCAAGATGACTAAGACTCTGTTCTCCAGAACATTGGAGCGAGCCACTGACTTATTGGAAATAATATATACCGATGTATGTGGTCCGATGAGTGTTGAGGCTCGTGACGGGTATCGTTATTTTCTGACCTTCACAGATGATTTGAGAAGATATGTGTATATCTAGTTGATGAAACACAACTCTGAAACATTTGAAAAGTTCAAAGATTTTCAGAGTGAAGTGGAGAATCGTCGTAACAAGAAAATATAGTTTCTACGATCTGATCACGGAGTGAGTGGTGTCTCAGCATGATGAACTGTCGCAACGGTGCATACTCAGGGAGAACACTTATACCTTGAAAATTTAGTAAGGGATCATCTTATAATTCTACCGCCATACTAAGCAAAATAAGATGCATAAAAGATAAACATCACATGAAAATAAAGTTTATACGATCTGATCACGGAAGCAATGTGACTAATGAGTTAGTTGCAGGGTGATGCATTAAAGAACGAGTAAAGAGACTTTCCGTAACGAGATTGAACTAGGTCTGAAGATATCGACGATCGAATCTCGGGCAAGTAACGTACCAATGTCAAAGGGAATAGCGTATGTTGTCATTATGGTATGACCGATAAAGATCTTCATAGAATATATAGGAACCAATTTGAGCATCCAGGCTCCGCTATTGGTTATTCATCGGAGAGGTGTCTCGGTCATGTCTACATAGTTTTCGAACTCGCAGGGTCCGCACGCTTAATGTTCAAAGACGATTTTGCTGGATGAGATCACAGACATGACGAGGAGTCTTGAATTGGCTGAGAGGTAAAGATTGATATAAGGATGATGGTATTCGGACACTGGAAGTGTTCTAGGGGTACCAGGTACATATTGGGTCACCGGAAGGGGTTCCGGGCATCCCCCGGTAATTACACGGGCCTAATAGGCCAAGAAGGGGACATACCAGCCCCTAGGGGGCTGGTGCGCCCCATGTAGGCCGAAATAGGGGGAAGGAAAGAGAAGAAAAGAGAAAGAAAGTGGAGGGATTCGGCCTCCCCCTTCCTTCCCTCCTCCCTCCTCCTTCCTTACTCCTCCAGGAATTATGGTAAGGGGGGCGAATAGGATTAGGGCCCCAAGAAGGATTCCTCCTACTTGGGCGACCCCTTGGCTGCCCCCTCTCCCTCCCACCTATATATATAAGGGGGAGGCGCCTAGAACACACAAAAACATCTGTTAGTCGTGTGCGGCGCCTCCCTCAAGAGATTACACCTCCGGTCATATCTTCGTAGTGCTTAGGCGAAGCCCTACGTGGATCTATTCACCATCACCATCGTGCTGACGGAACTCTCCCTCAACACTTTGCTGGATCAAGAGTTCAAGGGACGTCGTCGAGCTGAACGTGTGCAGAACTCGGAGGTGCTGTACGTTCGGTGCTTGATCGGTCGGAACGATAAGAAGTTCGACTACATCAACCGCGTTGTCAAATGCTTCCGCTTTTGGTCTATGAGGGTACATGGACACACTCTCCCCCTCTCGTTGCTATGCATCTCCTAGATAGATCTTGCGTGAGCGTAGGAATCTTTTTGAAATTGCATGCTACGTTTCCCAACATTTTCTACGTCCAGCAGAGGTCTCCGCGTATTTCCTCGCCACGTGGGTAGGGTTAGCGTGGCACGCCATAGTATTCCCACCCAAAAGAAACTCGATCGCGCTGAAGCGCATATGGTCGATGTAGCATGGAGGCGTGATGTCGAAGAGTCGCTCCCAGCCGCCAGCCTCTAGCTCAAAGGAGCCAAAGGTGAAGGTCTGGCCCATCGTGAACTCGTCAGCTTGTTTGGATCTCTTCCCCTGATTCGGTCTCCGCCTAATGTAGCCCGTGCCCAACGCGTCAACCGATAGAGCAAAAAATTGTCAGTACCATCGGTAGGGTGCCTGGTGAGGTCCGAATTACTGGGACAGAGCCTGCACGCACAATTTACCAACATTCAGGCCTTCGGAGAGTAATACTCTAAGTCTTACTCGTTGTTGTTATTCATGGTGGGGTTACCTCGTGCGAGGGATTACAATGGTGTAGGTGATATTGCTACCGAGAGCTATTCTGCTGGAAAGTAGATGCGTTTAAGGGCCTTCGGCTCCACCTTATATACACGGTGCGAGCTAAGGTATACATAAGGAAGATGCGATCTATCTAGCTTCCCTTCTGGCTTGGAGTCCACGAAGTTCCTAGGACTGCCTAAGTCGCGCCAGGCCCTCATCATGTCCTTGTCTTCTTGGTGGGGCTCAGCCTCCCCCCGTTGGGTTAGCCATCGGGTTTCCCTTTGGATAAGCCACCCCCGGTGCATGGCATCGTCATTTCCTGAACAAGGAGCTCGCCAAGATCGATAAGAGTGGTTGCTAAGCGACACCTTCGCTGTCGGCGACAGGGGCAAGGCCATCCCAAGGACAGTGGCCGAAGTGGCCCTCTGCGAGCGACAGGTGGTGGACGGGCAACGGTGTCGCGGTTCCACACCCTTCCGCTTCTGGAAGTACAACTTCGACCATGAAGACGACCCGGACGATGACGATGGTGGGGCCGGCCAGGGTGGCCACGCGTACGAGGTCACCATCCACTACAAGTTAGCCGCCTAGTTTTTTAAGTTTTTAATTAAGCGGATGAAATATCGTCTGTTTTATGTAAATTATGTCTGAATTTTATGGAATTTCGTCGTGTTTGTTGAAATTCATCTGGTTTGTTTAAATTTGTTTTGAGATGGATGCGAGCACGGTTGGATTGTCGGCTCCCGCATCACTGTCCATGGATGGATACCATGTCCGTTTGGGGATGGGCGTTGTGATGCCCTTCTACACACTCACATATTTAGAGCTTCTGTTTTCGATTTGTTTCACTCATTCCTAACCATTCAGGTAATCCTTCGTACA
Organism: Triticum dicoccoides; assembly: GCF_002162155.2. Taxonomy (NCBI): domain Eukaryota; kingdom Viridiplantae; phylum Streptophyta; class Magnoliopsida; order Poales; family Poaceae; genus Triticum; species Triticum dicoccoides. Next base: position 71,674,697 of record NC_041384.1, on the reverse strand, counting down.
CTCATCGTGTGTCTAGCATTACTCATTTCATAGCGAGCAAAGTTACACATACGAAAAAATTTCTAATGAGTTGGACTTACAAGATTATTAGGTTGGAGAGAGGGAGGGAGCTTACCTGGCCATGGGCAGCCTGACCCAACCTGGCCCGAAAAATCCTAGCCCGACGCTCCACATGGGTCGGGCTTGGGCCTAGATATTGAGCTCAAAGGCCAGGCCGAGCCCGGGCCTGTCATATTTGCGAGTTAGCGAAGACGCCCAACGGGCTATTACGTTGCCGGGCCGGGCTTGGGCCTGATTTCTAGGCCCGACGCCTGGGCCCGGGCCTGGGATTTCTACGCCGGGCTTGGTCAGGCCTGGCCCGAAGCCTCGCCCGGCCCGAGGGATGGCCAGGTATAGGAGGGAGAGAAGATATGTAGATCTAGTCGGTAAAGAATACCCGTAAATAGGATTGCTTTCTCACAGTAGTAAGGTTGTACGACCAAAAATGATACACACGCTGACCTTTACATGTAGATTATGGGCTCCTTCCTCCTCATTAAACCTGCCCTTTACATGTCCTTTACATGATACACACGCTGACCTTTACATGTATGTTTGGGATGGGCGTTGGGATGCCCTTCTACACACTCACATATTTCGAGCTTCTGTTTCCGATTTGTTTCACTCATTCCTAACCATTCAGTTAATCCTTCGTACACTCGTCGTGTGTCTAGCATTACTCATTTCATAGTGAGCAAAGTTACACATACGAAAAATTTCTAATGAGTTGGACTTACAAGATTATTAGGTTGCAGAGGGGGAGGGAGCTTACTTGGCCATGGGCAACCTGACCCGACCCGACCCGAAAAAGCCCAGCCCAACACTCCTCATGGGCCAGGCTTGGGCCTAGATATTGAGCCCAAAGGCTAGGACGGGCCCGGGCCAGCCATATTTGTGAGTTAACGAAGAGGTCCGGCGGGCATTTACATTGACAGGCTAGGCTTGGGCTAATTTCTAGGCCCGACGCCTGGGCCAGGCCCGGGCCTGGGATTTCTACATCGGGCTTGGTCAGGCCTGGCCCGAATCCCGGCCCGGCCCGAGGGATGGCCAGATATAGGAGGGCGAGAGGACATGTAGATCTATTCGGTAAATAATATCCGTAAATAGGATTGCTTTCTCACAGTAGTAAGGTTGTACGACCAAAAATGGTACAAACACTGATCTTTACATGTAGATTATGGGCTCCTTCCTCCTCATTAAACCTGCCCTTTACATGTCATTTACATGATACACACGCTGACCTTTAATTGTCCATTTGGGGATGGGCGTTGGGATGCCCTTCTAAACACACACATATCTCGAGCTTCTGTTTCTGATTTGTTTCACTCATTCCTAACCATTCAGTTATTCTTTCATGCACTCATCGTGTGTCTAGCATTACTCATTTCATAGCGAGCAAAGTTACACATACGAAAATTTTCTAATGAGCTGGACTTACATGATTATTAAGTTGGAGAGAGGGAGGGAGCCTACCTGGCCGTTGGCAGCCTAACCCAACCCGGCCCAAAAAAGCCCAGCCCGACGCTCCTCATGGGCCGGGCCTAGGCCTAGATATTGAGCCTGAAGGCTGGGCCGGGCCCAGGCCCGTCATATTTGCGAGTTATAGAAGAGGCCCAGTGGGAATTTATGTTGACGGGCTGGGCTTGGGCCTGATTTCTAGGCCCGACGCCTAGGTCGGGCCCGGGCCTAGGATTTCTACGTCTGGCTTGGTCAGGCCCAGCGCGAAGGCCGGCCCGGCCCGAGGGATGGCCAGGTATAGGAGGGTGAGAGGATATGTATATCTAGTTGATAAAGAATATCCATAAATATGATTGCTTTTTCACACTAGTAAGGTTGTACGACCAAAAATGATACACACACTAACCTTTACATGTAGATTATGGGCTCCTTCCTCCTCATAAAACCTGCCCTTTACACGTCCTTTACATGATACACACACTAACCTTTACATGTCCGTTTGGGGATTGGCGTTGGGATGCCCTTCTACACAATCACATATTTCGAGCTTCTATTTCTGATTTGTTTCACTCATTCCGAACCATTCAGTTAATCCTTCGTACACTCATCGTGTGTCTAGCATTACTCATTTCATAGCGAGCAAAGTTACACATACAAAAAAATTCTAATGGGTTGGACTTACAGGATTATTTGGTTGGAGAGAGGGAGGGATCCTACCTCGCATTGGGTAGCCTGACCCGACCCAGCCCGAAAAAGCCTAGCCCGACACTCCTCATGGGCCGGGCCTAGGCCTAGATATTGAGCCCGAAGGCCGGGCCGGGCCAGTCATATTTGCGAGTTAACGAAGAGTCCCGGCGGGCTTTCACCTTGATGGGCTTTGCTTGGGCCTGATTTCTAGGCCCGAGCCTGGGATTTGTATGTCGGGCTTGGTCAGGCCTGGCACGAAGCCCGGACCAGCTTGAGGGATGGCCATGTATAGGAGGGAGAGAGATTATGTAGATCTAGTCTGTAAAGAATATTCATAAATAGGATTGCTTTCTCATAGTAGTAAGGTTGTACAACCAAAAATGATACACACGCTGACGTTTACATCTAGATTATGGGCTCCTTCCTCCTCATTAAACTTGCCCTTTACATGTTCTTTACATTATCCACATGCTGACCTTTACATGTCCATTTGGGGATGGGCGTTGGGATGCCCTTCTACGCACTCACATATTTCGAACTTCTATTTCTGATTTCTTTCACTCACTCCTAACCATTCAGTTAATCCTTCATGCACTCATCGTGTGTCTAGCATTACTCTATTCATAGCAAGCAAAGTTACACACACGAAAATTTTCTAATGAGTTGGACTAACATGATTGTTAGGTTGGAGAGAGCGAGGGAGCCTACCTGGCCATGGGCAGGCTGACCCGACCTGGCCCGAAAAAGCCCTGCCGACGCTCCTCTTGGGCCGGGTCTGGGCCTAGATGTTGAGCCCGAAGGCCGGGCCAGGCCCTGGCCCTTCATATTTGAGAGTTAACGAAAAGGCCCGCCGGGCTTTTACATTGACAGGCTGGGCTTGTGCCTGATTTCTGGGCCCCACGCTTGGGCCGGGCACGGGCCTGGGATTTCTACGTCAGGCTTGGTCAGGCCCGGCCCGAGGGATGGCTAGGTATAGGAGGAAGGGAGGATATGTAGATCTAGTCGGCAAAGAATATCCGTAAATAGGATTGCTTTCTCACAATAGTAAGGTTCTACTACCAAAAATGATACACACGCTGACCTTTACATGTAGATTATGGGCTCCTTCCTCCTCATTAAACCTGCCATTTACATGTCCTTTACATGATACACACGCTGACCTTTACATGTCTGTTTGGGGATGTGCGTTCGGATGCCCTTCTACACACTTACATATTTCGAGCTTCTGCTTCCGATTTGTTTCACTCATTTCTAACCATTCAGTTAATCCTTTGTACACTCATCGTGTGTCTAGCATTACTCATTTCATGGCGAGCAAAGTTACACATACGAAAAATTTCTAATGAGTTCGACTTACAGGATTATTAGGTCGGAGAGAGGGACGGAGGCTACCTGGCCATGGGCAGCGTGACCCGACCCGGCCCGAAAAAGCCCAGCCCGACGCTCCTCATGGGCCGGGCCTCGGCCCGCCATATTTGCGAGTTAACGAAGAGGCACGCGGGCTTTTACATTGTCGGGCCGGGCTTGGCCCTGATTTATAGGCCCGACGCCTGGGCCGGGCCCGGGCCTCAGATTTCTACGTCGGGCTTGGTCAGGCCCGGCCCGAGGGATGGCCAGGTATAGGAGGGAGAGAGGATATGTAGATCTCGTCGGTAAAGAACATCCGTAAATAGGATTGCTTTCTCACAGTAGTAAGGTTGTATGACCAAAAATGATACACACGTTGACCTTTACATGTAGATTATGGGCTCCTTCCTCATTAAACCTGCCCTTACATGTTCTTTACATGATACACACGCTGACCTTTACATGTCCGTTTGGGGATGGGCGTTGGGATACCATTCTATACATTCACATATTTCGAGCTTCTGTTTCCGATTTGTTTCACTGATTCCTAACCATTCAGTTAGTCCTTCGTACACTCATCGTGTATCTAGCATTACTCATTTCATAGCGAGCAAAGTTACACATACTGAGTTGGACTTACATGATTATTAGGTCGGAGAGAGGGAGGGAGCCTACCTGCCATGGGCAGCCTGACCCGACTCGGCCCGAAAAAGCCCAGCCTGACGCTCCTCATGGGCCAGGCCTGGCCCTAGATATTGAGCCCGAAGGCTGGGCTGGGTGTGGGCCCGTCATATTTGCGAGTTAACAAAGAGGCCGGCAGGCTTTTACGTTGACATGTCGGGCTTGGGCCTGATTTCTAGGCATGACACCTGGGCCGGGCCCGGGCCTGGGATTTCTACGTCGAGCTTGGTCATGCCCGGCCCGAGGGATGGCCCGGTATAGGAGGGAGAGAGGATATGTAGATCTAGTCGGCAAAGAATATCCGTAAATAGGATTGCTTTCTCATAGTAGTAAGGTTGTACGACTGAAAATGATACACACACTGAGCTTTACGTGTAGATTATGGGCTGCTTCCTCCTCATTAAACATGTCCTTTACATGTCCTTTACATGATACACACGCTAACCTTTACATGTCCTTTTGGGGATGGCCGTTGGGATGCCCTTCTACACACTCACATATTTCGAGCTTCTGTTTCCAATTTGTTTCACTCATTCCTAACCATTCAAATAATCCTTCGTACACTCATCATCTGTCTAGCACTACTCATTTCATAGCGAGCAAAGTTACACATACTGAGTTGGACTTACATGATTATTAGGTCGGAGAGAGGGAGGGAGCCTACCTGGCCATGGGCAGCCTGGCCCGACTCAGCCCGAAAAAGCCCAGCCTGACGCTCCTCATGGGCCAGGCCTGGCCCTACATATTGAGCCCAAAGGCTGGGCTGGGTGCGGGCCCGTCATATTTGCGAGTTAACAAAGAGGCCGACAGGCTTTTACGTTGACAGGCCGGGCTTGGGCCTGATTTCTAGGCATGACGCCTGGACCGGGCCCGGGCCTGGGATTTCTACGTCGAGCTTGGTCATGCCCGGCCCGAGGGATGGCCCGGTATAGGAGGGAGAGAGGATATGTAGATCTAGTCGGCAAAGATTATCCGTAAATAGGATTGCTTTCTCACAGTAGTAAGGTTGTACGACCAAAAATGATACACACACTAAGCTTTACGTGTAGATTATGGGCTCCTTCCTCCTCATTAAACTTGTCCTTTACATGTCCTTTACATGATACACATGCTAACCTTTACATGTCCTTTTGGGGATGGCCGTTGGATGCCCTTCTACACACTCACATATTTCGAGCTTCTGTTTCCGATTTGTTTCACTCATTCCTAACAATTCAAATAATCCTTCGTACACTCATCGCGTGTCTAGCATTACTCATTTCATAGCGAGCAAAGTTACACATATGAAAAATTTCTAATGAGTTGGACTTACAGGATTATTAGGTTGGAGAGAGGGACGGATGCTACCTGGCCATGGGCAGCGTGACACGACCCGGCCCGAAAAAGCCCAGACCGATGCTCCTCATGGGCCGGGCCCGAGCCCGCCATATTTGCGAGTTAATGAAGAGGCACGCGGGCTTTTACGTTGCCGGGCCGGGCTTGGCCCTGATTTATAGGCCCGACGCCTGGGCTAGGCCCGGGCCTCGGATTTCTACGTCGGGCTTGGTCAGGCCCGGCCCGAGGGATGGCCTGGTATAGGAGGGAGAGAGGATATGTAGATCTCGTCGGTAAAGAACATCCGTAAATAGGATTGCTTTCTCACAATAGTAAGGTTGTATGACCAAAAATGATACACACGTTGACCTTTACATGTAGATTATGGGCTCCTTCCTCATTAAACCTGCCCTTTACATGTCCTTTACATGATACACACGCTGACCTTTACATGTCCGTTTGGGGATGGGCGTTGGGATACCATTCTACACATTCACATATTTTGAGCTTCTGTTGCCGATTTGTTTCACTCATTCCTAACCATTCAATTAATCCTTCGTACACTCATCGGGTGTCTAGCATTACTCATTTCATAGCGAGCAAAGTTACACATACTGAGTTGGACTTACATGATTATTAGGTTGGAGAGAGGGAGGGAGCCTACCTGGCCATGGGCAGCCTAACCCGACTCAGCCCGAAAAAGCCCAGCCTAACACTCCTCATGGGCCAGGCCTGGCCCTAGATATTGAGCCCGAAGGCTGGGCTAGGTGCGGGCCCGTCATATTTGCGAGTTAACGAAGAGGTCGGCAGGCTTTTATGTTGACAAGACGGGCTTGGGCCTAATTTCTAGGCATGACGCCTGGGCCGGGCCCGGGCCTGGGATTTCTACGTCGAGCTTGGTCATGCCCGGCCCGATGGATGGCCCGGTATAGGAGGGAGAGAGGATATGTAGATCTAGTCGGCAAAGAATATCCGTAAATAGGATTGCTTTCTCACAGTAGTAAGGTTGTACGACCAAAAATGATACACACACTGAGCTTTACGTGTAGATTATGGGCTCCTTCCTCCTCATTAAACATGTCCTTTACATGATACACACGCTAACCTTTACATGTCCTTTCGGGGATGGCCGTTGGGATGCCCTTCTACACACTCAGATATTTGGAGCTTCTATTTCCGATTTGTTTCACTCATTCCTAACCATTCAAATAATCATTCGTACACTCATCGCCTGTCTAGCATTACTCATTTCATAGCGAGAAAAGTTACACATATGAAAAATTTCTAATGAGTTGGACTTACATGATTATTAGGTTGGACAGAGGGAGGGAGCCTACCTGGCCATGGGCAGCGTGACCTGACCCGGCCCGAAAAAGCCCAGCCCGACGCTCCTCATGGGCCGGGCCCGGGCCCATCATATTTCCAAGTTAACGAACAAGCCCGTGGGCTTTAACATTGATGGGTCGGGCTTGGGCCTGATTTCTAGGCCTGTCGCCTGTGCCGGGCCCAGCCCTGGGATTTGTACGTCGGGCTTGGTCAGGACCGGCCAGAGAGATGGCCAGGTATAGGAGGGAGAGAGGATATGTAGATTTCATCGGTAAAGAAATCCGTAAATAGGATTGCTTTCTCACAGTAGTAAGGTTGTATGACCAAAAATGATACACATGACGACCTTTACATGTAGATTATGGGCTCCTTCCTCATTAAACCTGCCCTTTACATGTCCTTTACATTATACACATGCTGACCTTTACATGTCCGTTTGGGGATGGGCATTGGGATACCCTTCTACACACTCACATATTTCGAGTTTCTATTTCTGATTTGTTTCACTCATTCCTAACCATTTAGTTAATCCTTCGTACAGTCATCGTGTGTCTAGCATTACTCATTTCATAGCGAGCAAAGTCACACATACAAAAAATTTCTAATGAGTTTGACTTATAGGATTATTAGGTTGGAGAGAGGGAGGGAGCCTACCTGGCCATGGGTAGCCTGACCCGACCCGGCCCGAAAAAGCCCAGCCCGACCCGCCTCATGGGCCGGGCCTAGGACTATATTTGAGCCCGATGGCTGGGCCGGGCCCGTGCCCATCATATTTTCAAGTTAACAAAGAGGCCCAGTGGGCTTTTACATTGCCGGGCCAGGCTTGGGCCTGATTTCTAGGCCCGACGCCTGGGCCAGGCCCGGGCCCGGGCCTAGGATTTCTACATTGGGCTTGGTCAGGCCCAACCCGAAGCCCGACGCGGCCCGAGGGATGGCCAGGTATAGGAGGGAGAGAGGATATGGAGATCTAGTCGGTAAAGAATATCCGTAAATAGGATTGCTTTCTCACAGTAGTAAGGTTGTATGACCAAAAATGATACACACGCTGACCTTTACATGTAGATTATGGGCTCCTTCCTCCTTGTTAAACCCACCCTTTACTTGTCCTTTACATGATACACACGCTGACTTTTACATGTCCGTTTGGGGATGGGCATTGGGATGCCCTTCTACACACTCTCATATTCTGAGCTTCTGTTTCCAATTTATTTCACTCATTCCTAACCATTCAGTTAATCCTTCGTACACTAATTGTGCGTCTAGCATTGCTCATTTCATAGCGAGCAAAGTTACACAGACGAAAAATTTCTAATGAGTTGGACTTACAGGATTATTAGGTTGGAGAGAGGAAGGGAGCCTACCTGGCCACAGGCAGCCTGACCCGACCCGGCCCGAAAAAGCCCAGCCGAACATGGTCAGTAACTTTGTTGTCAATGATCTCGGTAGAGCTGTTCTGGATGCCCAGCCATGGTTCAAAGGAGTTGGGTGTTGGAAATATGCCCTAGAGGCAATAATAAATTAGTTATTATTATATTTCCTTGTTCATGATAATCGTTTATTATCCATGCTAGAATTGTATTGATAGGAAACTCAGATACATGTGTGGATACATAGACAACACCATGTCCCTAGTAAGCCTCTAGTTGACTAGCTCGTTGATCAATAGATGGTTACGGTTTCCTGACCATGGACATTGGATGTCATTGATAATGGGATCACATCATTAGGAGAATGATGTGATGGACAAGACCCAATCCTAAGCCTAGCACAAGGATCGTGTAGTTCGTTCGCTAAAGCTTTTCTAATGTCAAGTATCATTTCCTTAGACCATGAGATTGTGCAACTCCCGGATACCGTAGGAATACTTTGGGTGTGCCAAACGTCACAACATAACTGGGTGACTATAAAGGTGCACTACGGGTATCTCCGAAAGTGTCTGTTGGGTTGGCACGAATCGAGACTGGGATTTGTCACTCCATGTGACGGAGAGGTATCTCTGGGCCCACTCGGTAGGACATCATCATAATGTGCACAATGTGATCAAGGAGTTGATCACGGGATGATGTGTTACGGAACGAGTAAAGAGACTTGCCGGTAACGAGATTGAATAAGGTATCGGGATACCGATGATCGAATCTCGGGCAAGTATCGTATCGATAGACAAAGGGAATTGTATACGGGATTGATTAAGTCCTCGACATCGTGGTTCATCTGATGAGATCATCGAGGAGCATGTGCGAGCCAACATGGGTATCCAGATCCCGCTGTTGGTTATTGGCCGGAGAGTCGTCTCGGTCATGTCCACGTGTCTCCCGTACCCGTAGGGTCTACACACTTAAGGTTTGGTGACGCTAGGGTTATAGAGATATTAGTATGCGGTAACCCGAAAGTTGTTCGGAGTCCCGGATGAGATCTCGGACGTCACGAGGAGTTCCGAAATGGTCCGGAGGTAAAGAATTATATATAGGAAGTGCTATTTCGGCTATCGGGACAAGTTTTGGGGTCACCGGTATTGTACCGGGACCACCGGAAGGGTCCCGGGGGTCCACCGGGTGGGGCCACCTACCCCGGGGGGGCACATGGGCTGTAGGGGGTGCGCCTTGGCCTATATGAGCCAAGGGCACCAGCCCCAAGAGGCCCATGCGCCAAGAGATGAGGGAAAGGAAGAGTCCTAAAGGGGGAAGGCACCTCCTAGGTGCCTTGGGGAGGTGGAACTCCTCCCTGGCCGCACCCTTCCTTGGAGGAAGGGCCAAGGCTGCGCCCCCCTCTCCCTTGGCCCTATATATAGTGGGGGGAAGGGAGGGCAACCATACCTAAGCCCTGGCGCCTCCCTCTCCCTCCCATGACACATCTCCCTCCTCCCGCAGCGTTTGGCGAAGCCCTGTTGGAATCCCGCTACTTCTACCACCACGCCGTCGTGCTGCTGGATATCCATCAACCTCTCCTCCCCCCTTGCTGGATCAAGAAGGAAGAGACGTCGCTGCTCCGTACGTGTGTTGAACGCGTAGGTGCCGTCCGTTCGGCGCTAGGATCATCGGTGATTTGGATCACGACGAGTACGACTCCATCAACCCCGTTCTCTTGAACGCTTCCGCGCGCGATCTACAAGGGTATGTAGATCCACTCCTCCCTCGTTGCTAGATGACTCCCTAGATTGATCTTGGTGACACGTAGGAAAATTTTGAATTATTGCTACGTTCCCCTTCAGTGGCATCATGAGCTAGGTCTATTGCGTAGATTCTATGCACGAGTAGAACACAAAGTAGTTGTGGGCGTTGATTTTGTTCAATATGCTTACCGTTACTAGTCCAATCTTGATTCAGCGGCATTGTGGGATGAAGCGGCCCAGACCAACCTTACACGTACGCTTACGTGAGACCGGTTCCACCGACTGACATGCACTAGTTGCATAAGGTGGCTAGCGGGTGTCTGTCTCTCCCACTTTAGTCGGATCGGATTCGATGAAAAGGGTCCTTATGAAGGGTAAATAGCAATTGGCATATCACGTTGTGGTTTTTGCGTAGGTAAGAAACGTTCTTGCTAGAAACCCATAGCAGCCACGTAAAACATGCAAACAACAATTAGAGGACGTCTAACTTGTTTTTGCAGGGTATGCTATGTGATGTGATATGGCCAAGAAGAATGTGATGAATGATATGTGATGTATGAGATTGATCATGTTCTTGTAATAGGAATCACGACTTGCATGTCGATGAGTATGACAACCGGCAGGAGCCATAGGAGTTGTCTTTATTTATTTATGACCTGCATGTCAACATAAACGTCATGTAATTACTTTACTTTATTGCTAACCGGTAGCCATAGAAGTAGAAGTAATAGTTGACGAGACAACTTCATGGAGACACGATGATGGAGATCATGATGATGGAGATCATGGTGTCATGCCGGTGACGATGATGATCATGGAGCCCCGAAGATGAAGATCAAAAGGAGCAATATGATATTGGCCATATCATGTCACTATTTGATTGCATGTGATGTTTATCATGTTTATACATCTTATTTGCTTAGAACGACGGTAGTAAATAAGATGATCCCTCACTAAAATTTCAAGAAGGTGTTCCCCCTAACTGTGCACCGTTGCGAAAGTTCGTCGTTTCGAAGCACCACGTGATGATCGGGTGTGATAGATTCTTACGTTCGAATACAACGGGTGTTGACGAGCCTAGCATGTACAGACATGGCCTCGGAACACATGCGAAACACTTAGGTTAACTTGACGAGCCTAGCATGTACAGACATGGCCTCGGAACACAAGAGACCGAAAGGTCGAGCATGAGTTGTATAGAAGATACGATCAACATGAAGATGTTCACCGATGTTGACTAGTCCATCTCACGTGATGATCGGACACGGCCTAGTTGACTCGGATCATGTAATCACTTAGATGACTAGAGGGATGTCTATCTGAGTGGGAGTTCATAAGATGAACTTAATTATCCTGAACATAGTCAAAAGGTCTTTGCAAATTATGTCGTAGCTCGCGCTTCAGTTCTACTGTTTAGTTATGTTCCTAGAGAAAATTTAGTTGAAAGTTGATAGTAGCAATTATGCGGACTAGGTCCGTAAATTGAGGATTGTCCTCATTGCTTCATAGAAGGCTTATGTCCTTAATGCACCGCTCAGTGTGCTGAACCTCGAACGTCGTCTGTGGATGTTGCGAACATCTTACATACACATTTTGATAACTACGTGATAATTCAGTTAAACGGTTTAGAGTTGAGGCACCGAAGACGTTTTGAAACATCGCAAAACATATGAGATGTTTTGAGGGCTGAAATTGGGATTTCAGACTCGTGCCCACGTCAAGAGGTATGAGACCTCCGACGATTTTCTTAGCCTGCAAACTAAGGAGAAAAGCTCAATTGTTGAGCTTGTGCTCAGATTGTCTGAGTACAACAATCATTTGAATCAAGTGGGAGTTGATCTTCCAAATGAGATAGTGATGTTTCTCCAAAGTCATTACCACCAAGCTGCTAGAGCTTCGTGATGAACTATAATGTATCGGGGACATATATGATGATCCTTGAGATATTCGCGATGTTTGACACCACAAAAGTAGAAATCAAAAAGGAGCATCAATTGTTGATGGTTTGTGAAACCACTAGTTTCAAGGAGGGCAAGGGCAAAAGGGATGCTTCATGAAACGGCAAATCAGTTGCTGCTCTAGTGAAGAAACCCAAGGTTGAACCCAAACCCGAGACTAAGTGCTTCTGTAATAAAGGGAACAGCCACTGGAGCAGAATTACCCTAGATACTTGGTAGATGAGAAGGCTGGCAAGGTCGATAGAAGTATATTGGATATACATTGTGTTAATGTGTACTTTACTAGTACTCCTAGTAGCACCAGGGTATTAGATACCGGTTCGGTTGCCAAGTGTTAGTAACTCGAAACAAAAGGCTACGGAATAAATGGAGACTAGCTAAAAGGTGAGATGACAATATGTGTTGGAAGTATTTCCAAGGTTGATCAAATATCGTATGCTCCCTCTACCATCGAGATTGGTATTAAAACCTAAATAATTGTTATTTGGTGTTTGCATTGAGCATAGACATGATTGGATTACGTCTATTGCAATACGGTTATTCATTTAACGAGAATAATGGTTACTCTGTTTATTTGAATAATACCTTCAATGGTCTTACACCTAAAATGAATGGTTTATTGAATCTCGATCGTAGTGATACACATGCTCATGGAAAAAGAAATAAGATAGTAATGATAGTACCACCTACTTGTGGCACTGCCACTTAAGTCATATCGGTATAAAACGCATGAAGAAGCTCCATGTTGATGGATCTTTGGACTCACTCGTTTTTGAAAAGTTTGAGACATGCGAACCATGTCTATTGGTGTATATGCATGAAGAAACTCCATGCAAAGGGACCGTTTGGACTCACTTGATTTTGAATCACTTGAGACATGCAAATCATACCACATGGGCAAGATGACTGAAAGCCTCGTTTTCAGTAAAATGGAACTATAAAGCAACTTGTTGGAAGTAATACATTTTGATGTGTGCAGTCCAATGAGTGCTGAGGCATGTAGTGGATATCGTTATGTTCTTACTTCATAGATGATTTGAGTAGATATTAAGTATATTTACTTGATGAATCACGAGTCTGGATTATTGAAAGGTTCAAGTAATTCCAGGGTGAAGTTGAAAGATCATCGTGACAAGAGGATAAAATGTCTATGATATGATCATAGAGATGAATATCTGAATTACGAGTTTGGCACAGAATTAAGACATTGTGGAAATTGTTTCACAACCAATACAGCCTGGAACACCATAGTGTGATGGTGTGTCTGAACATCATAACTGCACCCTATTGGATATGATGCATACCATGATGTCTCTTATCGAATTACCACGATAGTTTATGGGTTAGGCATTAGAGACAACCACATTCACATTAAATAGGGCACCACGTAATTCCAATGAGATCACACCGTATGAACTATGGTTTAGAGAAACCTAAGCTGTCATTTCTTAAAAGTTTGGGGCTGCGACACTTATGTGAAAAAGTTTCAGGATGATAAGCTCGAACCCAAAGCGGATAAATGCATCTTCATAGGACACCCAAAACAGTTGGGTATACCTCCTGTCTCAGATTCGAAAGCAATAAGGGATTGTTTCTAGAATCGGGTCCTTTCTCAAGGAAAAGTTTCTCTCAAAAGAATTGAGTGGGAGGATGGTGGAGACTTGATGAGGTTATTGAACCGTCTCTTCAACTAGTGTGTGGCAGGGCACAGGAAGTTGTTCCTGTGGCACCTACAACAATTGAAGTGGAAGCTTATGATAGTGATCATGAAACTGCAAATCAAGTCACTACCAAACCTCGTGGGATGACAAGGATGCGTACTACTTCGGAGTGGTACGTGATCCTGTCTTGGAAGTCATGTTGCTAGACAACAATGAACCTACGAGCCATGGAGAAGCGATGGTGGGCCCAGATTCCGATAAATGGCTCAGGCCATAAAATTCGAGAGAGGATCCATGTATGGAAACAAAGTGTAGACTTTGACAGAACAGCTCGATGGTCGTGAGGCTGTTGAGTACAGATGGATTTTAAAAGGAAGACGGACAATGATGGTAAATGTCACCATTAAGAAAGCTCGACTTGTCGTTAAGATGTTTTCCGACAAGTTCAAGGAGTTGACTACGATGAGACTTTCTCACTCGTGGCGATGCTAAGAGTCTGTTGGAATTATATTAGCGATTACTGCATTATTTATGAAATCTTGCAGATAGGATGTCAAAACATTGTTTCCTCGACGTTTTTTTGAGGAAGGTTGTATGTGATACAAACCGGAAGGTTTTGTCAATCCTGAAAGATGCTAATAAGTATGCAAAGCTCCAGCAATCCTTCTAAGGACTGGAGTAAGCATCTCGGAGTTGGAATGTATGCTTTGATAAGATGATCAAAGTTTTGGGTGTATACAAAGTTTATGAGAAACTTGTATTTCCAAAGAAGTGAGTGGGAGCACTATAGAATTTCTGATGAATATATGTTGTTGACACATTGTTGATCAGAAATGACGTAGAATTTCTGGAAAGCATATAGGGTTATTTGGAAAGTGTTTTTCAATGGAAAGCCTGGACTAAGCTACTTGAACATTGAGCATCAAGATCTATAAGGATAGATCAAAACGCTTAATGGTACTTTCAAATGAGCACATACCTTGACATGATCTTGAAGGTGTTCAAGATGGATCAGTCAAAGAAGGAGTTCTTGCCTGAGTTGTAAGGTATGAAGTTAAGACTTAAAGCTCGACCACGGCAGAATAGAGAGAAAGGATGAAGGTTGTCCCCTATACTTAAGACATAGGCCCTACAGTATGCTATGCTGTGTACCGCACCTGAAATGTGCCTTGCCATGAGTCAGTCAAGGGGTACAAGAGTGATCTAAGAATGGATCATAGGACATCGGTCAAAGTTATCCTTAGTAACTAGTGGACTAAGGAATTTTCTCGATTATGGAGGTGGTAAAAGAGTTCGTCAAAAAGGGTTACGCCGATGCAAACTTTGACACTAATCCAGATTATTCTGAGTAGTAAAACTGGATTCGTATAGTAGAACAGTTATTTGGAATAGCTCCAAATGTAGCGTAGTAGTTGCATCTACAAGATGACATAGAAATTTGCGAAGTACATACGGATCTGAAAGATTCAGACCCGTTGACTATAACATCTCTCACAAGCATAACATGATCAAACCCAGAACTCATCGAGTGTTAATCACATGGTAATGTGAACTAGATTATTGACTCTAGTAAACTCTTTGGGTGTTAGTCACATGGGGATGTGACCTTGAGTGTTAGTCACATAGCGATGTGAACTGGATTATTGACTCTAGTGCAAGTGGGAGACTGTTGGAAATATGCCCTAGAGGAAATAATAAATTAGTTATTATTATATTTCCTTGTTCATGATAATCGTTTATTATCCATGCTAGAATTGTATTGATAGGAAACTCAGATACATGTGTGGATACATAGACAACACCATGTCCCTAGTAAGCCTCTAGTTGACTAGCTCATTGATCAATAGATGGTTACGGTTTCCTGACCATGGACATTGGATGTCATTGATAACGGGATCACATCATTAGGAGAATGATGTGATGGACAAGACCCAATCCTAAGCCTAGCACAAGGATCGTGTAGTTCGTTCGCTAAAGCTTTTCTAATGTCAAGTATCATTTCCTTAGACCATGAGATTGTGAAACTCTCGGATACCGTAGGAATACTTTGGGTGTGCCAAACGTCACAACGTAACTGGGTGACTATAAAGGTGCACTACGGGTATCTCCGAAAGTGTCTGTTGGGTTGGCACGAATCGAGACTGGGATTTGTCACTCCGTGTGACGGAGAGGTATCTCTGGGCCCACTCGGTAGGACATCATCATAATGTGCACAATGTGATCAAGGAGTTGATCACGGGATGATGTGTTACGGAACGAGTAAAGAGACTTGCCGGTAACGAGATTGAACAAGGTATCGGGATACCGACGATCGAATCTCGGGCAAGTATCGTACCGATAGACAAAGGGAATTGTATACGGGATTGATTAAGTCCTCGACATCGTGGTTCATCCGATGAGATCATCGAGGAGCATGTGGGAGCCAACATGGGTATCCAGATCCCGCTGTTGGTTATTGGCCGGAGAGTCGTCTCGGTCATGTCCACGTGTCTCCCGAACCCGTAGGGTCTACACACTTAAGGTTCGGTGATGCTAGGGTTATAGAGATATTAGTATGCGGTAACCCGAAAGTTGTTCGGAGTCCCTGATGAGATCCCGGACGTCACGAGGAGTTCCGGAATGGTCCGGAGGTAAAGAATTATATATAGGAAGTGCTATTTCGGCTATCGGGACAAGTTTCGGGGTCACCGGTATTGTACCGGGACCACCGGAAGGGTCCCGGGGGTCCACCGGGTGGGGCCACCTACCCCGGGGGGGCACATGGGCTGTAGGGGATGCGCCTTGGCCTATATGGGCCAAGGGCACCAGCCCCAAGAGGCCCATGCGCCAAGAGATGAGGGAAAGGAAGAGTCCTAAAGGGGGAAGGCACCTCCTAGGTGCCTTGGGGAGGTGGAACTCCTCCCTGGCCGCACCCTTCCTTGGAGGAAGGTCCAAGGCTGTGCCCCCCTCTCCCTTGGCCCTATATATAGTGGGGGGAAGGGAGGGCAACCATACCTAAGCCCTGGCGCCTCCCTCTCCCTCCCATGACACATCTCCCTCCTCCCGCAACGCTTGGCGAAGCCCTGTTGGAATCCCGCTACTTCTACCATCACGCCGTCGTGCTGCTGGATCTCCATCAACCTCTCCTCCCCCTTGCTGTATCAAGAAGGAAGAGACGTCACTGCTCCGTACGTGGGTTGAACGCGGAGGTGTCGTCCGTTCGGCGCTAGGATCATCGGTGATTTGGATCACGACGAGTACGACTCCATCAACCCCATTCTCTTGAACGCTTCCGCGTGCGATCTACAAGGGTATGTAGATCCACTCCTCCCTCGTTGCTAGATGACTCCATAGATTGATCTTGGTGACACGTAGGAAAATTTTGAATTATTGCTACGTTCCCCTTCATTGGGTTGTTTCGTTTTAGAAGTGCTCTGGCTCGTCAAGCCTTAGTTGATCATCCATCCTTCAATCTGGGCAATGATAGATTTGTTAGATTTATTCTGCATGATGAGGGCATAAATTACAGAGCAACGCAGGGTTTTCGTCGTGGATGGATTATGTTGCTTGGTGTTCCTTTGGATTATAGGCACACACAGTACCTCGCGGATTTGATTAGCACGTTTGGTAGATTTCACCATTGGCACCAAGATGATCCAATGCTTGTCCGCTCCTTGGTTTATGTGTCTTTCCCTGCGCCGACTTTGGTTCCACGCTCTGTGACTTACAGAGAATATGCAGACTTTGGTGGTGCTAAAATCTCTTGGTCTGCGCCTGTATACATTCTCTCAGTAGATTTTGCAGACATCTTGCCAGCAGATGAAGACCCCATGCCCTTCAATGGCAATCCGCACCCCCTCCATGGCAATTTGCAGTTTGATAATCACAATTGGGTTATGCCAGAATTTCCTGAGCTAGGTTGGAATGATGTGCCACATCCTGTCAATGAGCAACAACACAATGATGTACATCCGGTCTAGGAAGCTGTGCAGCAAGAGGAACTTCAGGAGATTCAGTCTCAGGAGTCTATAGTTCTGCAACTTTCTGATGATTCAGTTAACAATGCTGACAATGTTGTAGAGGTAGCTGTCTTCCTGCCCCCAATGGGACCACAGCAACCTCCTCTTCTAATTGGGCAAGTTTTCACTGTCTATGGACCGGTTTTGCTGCCTATGATAAAGTGGCAGCGTACTTTCGAGAAGATGTTGCCGCTTATGTGGTCTTCGGACAGTCCCCGGCTTGTTTTTAAGTCTGACATTGGTGCCATGCTCAGCAAGCAGTCCTTGGAGGTCCTCTGCAATGCCCCAGCTTCCACTCTTAAGCTCCTGCCTGCACCCGCCTCCTCGATCACCTCTGCTCTGGATGTGCCAACTGCTCCTGTTAAAAGGCCAGTTGCTCGGGCTCTCTGCTTCGAGGACCTCGATGATCCAGTTTCTGAAGTCTTTGAATTCTCAGCTGTGCCTGAAGTACCTCTGAAGAGAGCAAGGAAACCTAAAGCCCCAAGAGTTATTGTTGACACTGATGTTCGGCGCAGTGCACGTCTCAGCGCTCTCCGTGATGGCTACCACAAAGTAACAAGTGGCACTTAGTCCAAGAAGACTCACACTTTGAAGAAGCGCAAGACTAGAAGTTTCCAGTCTGAAGATAGTCCCTCTGTGCCCCCACCAACTGCTATTGCAGACCTTCAATGCATTGGCGCTCGTCTTCGCATTGCACTCGAGAAGATCTCTATAGATAAGCTTGTTGTTGATCCTGCCAAGTCCAACAGCAGTGTGGGTTCTGATGATTAGTTACTTCATGCAGGGTTCTGGTCTATGGCGTACCATAATCGCCATTTATCTTTCTTTCTATGTTTGGAACTATGCGCAGCTTGTTTGCTCTGTGGGACAGTCTAGGTCACTGCGTGGCCTACCTTTTATGCTTTTACTTTTGGTTTGTAATGAATCAGACAAGGTTTAAGGAGTGGAAAGTTCTATGTTGGAATGTTCGGGGCCTCAATTCTGAAGCGCGTCAGCTTGCGGTTAGACAAAAGATCGATGAAAGTGGTTGCTCTGTTATTTGTCTTCAGGAAACTAAATGTATGCATATGGATCAACGTTTCATTAGGAAGTTCTGCCCGAGGCGTTTTGATAATTTTGTTTATGTTCCCTCGACTGGTGCATCTGCTGGTATGGTGGTTATTTGGAATTCATCCTTTTTCATAGGTTCTTTAATTGAGGCAAAATCCTATGGGATAATTGTGGAGTTCAAATCCAAGGATACTTCTGAAACATGGTATTTAGTTTCTGTTTATGGCCCGTGTCATGGCCCTGCCCGTGAAGAATTTGTTCAGTGGTTATATAACCTTGATATTCAGTTTGGTGTCAATTGGTTGCTTTTGGGTGACTTCAACTTCACGCAATCGCTTGAGAACCGCAATCTTCCGGGTGGCGATGTTAATGATATCTTCGTGTTTAATGAAATAATTGGTCATTTGGGTCTTGTTGAGCTGCCAATAAAGGGTCGTCAATATACTTGGTTGAATATGCAAACTTCGCCGCTTCTCGAACAGGTTGATTGGTTCTTCACGTCGATTGCTTGGACATCGGACCACCCCAACACGATGGTATTTCCTCTTGCACGCACTGCCTTTGACCATGTTCCGTGTGTGGTCTCGATTGCCACATGTATCCCCAAGGCAAAGGTTTCTGCTTTGAGAATTATTGGGTTGATTTGCCTGGTTTTGCAGACTGTGTTTCTAAGGTTTGGAATAGGCCAGTGGCAAAATCGTCAATTGCCTTAACAATTTCGGCCAAGTTTAAGTCTCTCCGTTATGCTCTTAAGAAATGGCATTTAAACCTGTCCACAGTCAAATCTCTAATTGCTGATTGTAATAAAGTGATTATTTTTCTTGATAATCTTGAGGAAATTAGGGCTTTGAGTTGGCCGGGGTTCAATTTTCGTACAATTGTTAAATTGCACCTTCAGGATATATTACATTGGCAATTTATCTACTGGAAGCAGCGTTGCACGATCAGAAACATCAAAGTTGGTGAGGAGAATTCGAAATTTTTTCATGCCATGGCTACGGAAAGATATCGCAGGAACACTATCTCCTCGATTAAGTCTGTGCAGGGTGATGTGGTCACGGATCACCAACAACTGGCAGGGATGTTTTGGGCTGATTTCAACCAACGAATGGGCCAATCGAAAGGGATTCAAATGGGATTTGACCTAGACACATTAATTCCCCGGATCAATGGTCTAGAGGAGTTGTCTTTACCGTTCACGGACTTTGAGGTGGATGCGGTCATTAAGAATATGCCTGCTGATCATGCTCCGGGACCAGACGGGTTCACTGGCCTTTTCTTAAAGAAATGTTGGTCTATTTTGAAGGAGGACTTTATGAAGCTTGTGCAAGAATTCTATGAAGGGAAGTGCAATTTGGAGTGTCTCAACACATCTCTTATCACCCTCATTCCGAAGAAGCTGAGCCCTGAATATGTCGGTGATTTCTGACCCATATCATTGACTAATACATGTTTGAAGTTTTTAACCAAGCTTTTGGCAAATCGTCTTCAGGGTGTGATCTTGAAATGTATCCACTGCAACCAATATGGTTTTCTTCGATGTAGATCCATTCAGGACTGTCTAGCCTGGTGTTTTGAGTACATCCACCAATGCAAAGCTTCCAAGAGGCCTATCATTCTTCTTAAGCTTGACTTCACCAAGGCTTTCGACACCATTGAGCATGAACTTATTCTTAGAATTCTGAAATGTAAGGGATTTGATGATCGTTGGACAAGTTGGGTTCAGAGCATTTTGTCCATGGGCTCTTCTTCGGTTATTTTGAATGGAGTGCTTGGTAATCATTTTGTCTGTCGTTCAGGTGTTCGTCAAGGAGATCCGCTATCTCCTTTGCTCTTTGTGATTGCGGTGGACTAACTTCAGTCAGTCGTAAATGAAATGTGCTCAAGGAAGATTTTCAGAAATGAACCACCTTCATTCAGATCATGGAGGAGAATTTTTTTGCATGACATCTCTCTTTTAGCTCATAGAATCAAATGTAAATATAGGAATAGATTAATCTCTTGGATAGCTACATTACCCTAATCACTTCTCTTGTAAGTATTTTTTTCTCCTCCCTTCCCTCACCTTTGTAACTTGTAATACTTTGATATTGTGGTTCAATAAAGGATTGTGAGGCTATTTCCTTGCAGTATATAGTCAAAAAAAATTCTAATGAGTTGGACTTACAGGATTATTAGGTTGGAGAGAGGGAGGGAGCCTACCTGGCCATGGGCAGCCTGACCTGACTTGGCCCGAAAAAGCCCAGCCTGACGCTCCTCAGGGCCGGGCCTAGGCCTAGATATTGAGCCCGAAGGCTGGGCCGGGCCCGGGCCCGTCATATTTGCAAGTTAACGAAGAGGCCCGCGGGCTTTTACGTTGACGGGTCGGGCTTGGGCCTGATTTCTAGGCCTGACGCCTGGGCCAGGGCCGGGCCTGAGATTTCTACGTTGGGCTTGGTCATGCCAGGACCGAAGGCCGGCCCGGCCCGAGGAATGGCCCGGTATAGGAGGAAGAGAGGATACGTAGATCTAGTCGGCAAAGAATATTTGTAAATATGATTGCTTTCTCACAGTAGTAAGGTTGCACGAACAAAAATGATACACACACTGAGCTTTACGTGTAAATTATGGGCTCCTTCCTCCTCATTAAACATGTCCTTTACATGTCCTTTACATGATACACACGCTGGCGTTTACATGTCCTTTTGGGGATGGCCGTTGGGATGCCCTTCTACACACTCATATATTTCGAGCTTCTGTTTCCGATTTATTTCACTCATTCCTAACCATTCAGTTAATCCTTCATACACTCATCGTGTGTCTAGCATTACTCATTTCATAGCGAGCAAAGTTACACATACGAAAAATTTCTAATGAGTTGGACTTACAGGATTATTAGGTTGGAGAGAGGGAGGGAGCCTACCTGGCCATGGGCAGCCTGACCCAACCCGACCCGACCCGAAAAAGCCCAGCCCGACGCTCCTCATGGGCCGGGACTGGGCCTAGATACCTAGGCTGAAGGCCGGCCCGGGCCCGTCATATTTGCGAGTTAACGAAGAGGCCCGACAAGCTTTTATGTTGACGGGACGGTCTTGGGCCTGATTTCTAGGCCCGATGCTTGGGCCGGGCCCGATGCCTGGGCTGGGCCCGGGCCTGGGATTTCTACGTCAGGCTTGGTCAGGCCCGGCCCGAAGCCTGGCCCGACCCGAGGGATGGCCAGGTATAGGAGGGAGAGAGGATATGTAGATCTAGTCGGTAAAGGATATCCGTAAATAGGATTGCTTTCTCATAGAAGTAAGGTTGTACGACCAAAAATGATACACACACTGACCTTTACGTGTAGATTATGGGTTCCTTCCTCCTCATTAAACCTGCCCTTTACATGTCCTTTACATGATACACACGCTGACCTTTACATGTTCGTTCGGGGATGGGCGTTGGAATGCCCTTCTACACACTCACAGATTTCGAGCTTCTGTTTCTGATTTGTTTCACTCATTTCTAACCATGCAGTTAATCCTTCGTACACTCATCGTGTGTCTAGCATTACTCATTTCATAGCGAGCAAAGTTACACATACGAAAAATTTCTAATGAGTTGGACTTATAGGATTATTAGGTTGGAGAGAGGGAGGGAGCCTACCTGGCCATGGGCAGCCTGACCCGACCCGACCCAAAAAAGCCCAGCCCGACGCTCCTCATGGGCCGGGCCTGGGCCTAGATATTGAGCCCGAAGGCCGGGCCGGGCCCAGGCACGTCATATTTGTGAGTTAACGAAGAGGCACAACGGGCTTTTACGTTGATGGGCGGGGCTTGGGCCTGATTTCTAGGCCCGACGCCTGGGCCGGGCCTGGGATTTCTATGTCAAGCTTGGTCAGGCCCTGTCCAAAGCCCGACCCGACCCGAGGGATGGCCAGGTATAGGAGGGAGAGAGGATATGTAGATCTAGTCGGTAAGGAATATCCGTAAATAGGATTGATTTCTCACAGTAGTAAGGTTGTATGACCAAAAATGATACACACGCTGACCTTTATATGTAGATTATTGGCTCCTTCCTTCTCATTAAACCTGCCCTTTACATGTCCTTTACATAATACACATGCTGACCTTTACATGTCCGTTTGGGGATGGGCGTTGGGATCCCTTCTACACACTCACATATTTCGAGCTTATGTTTCCAATTTGTTTCACTCATTTCTAACCATTCAGTTAATACTTTATACACTCATCGGGTGTCTAGCATTACTCATTTCATAGCGAGCAAACTTACACATACAAAGAGTTTCTAATAAGTTGGATTTACAGGATTATTAGGTTGGAGAGAGGGAGGGAGCCTACCTGGCCATGGGCAGCCTGACACGACCCGGCCCGAAAAAGCCCAGCCCGACGCTCCTCATGGGCTGGGGCTGGGCCTAGATATTGAGCCCGAAGGCCAGGCCGGGCCCGGGCCCGTCATATTTGCGTGTTAACAAAAAGGCCCGGCGGGCTTTTGCATTGACGGGCCGGTCTTGGGCCTGATTTCTAGGCCCGCGCCTGGGATTTCTACATCAGGCTTGCTCAGGCCCGGCCCGGCCCAAGGGATGGCCAGGTATAGGAGAGAGAGGATATGTGGATCTAGTCGTAAAGAATATTCGTAAATAGGATTGCTTTCTCACAATAGTAAGGTTGTACGATCAAAAATGACACACACGTTAACCTTTACATGTAGATTGGAGCAACTCCAATGGGGCGACCCATTTCGTTCGCCCGCGTCCGTTTGGATCGACGCGGACAGAAGTGAAGGCCCAACGCGCCGACCCAAGCTCAAATCGTGTCCGCCTGGCGTCCGCGCCGACCCATTTCCGGCCCAAAATTGTGCCTGGAATGCGTCGGCGCGGACGCGAAGTGGACGCGCCGCGCGTTCCCTCGCCGTCCGCCGCGTCCCCACTTGTAGGCCACCCAACCGCCATCGATCATCTGATTTATGACGAGCACCGACAGCGGGCCCACGCGTCAACCAGTGGAAGCATCCTTTTTTAACTACGCGTGCGGCAGGGTCGGCCTCATCCACTTCTCCCGTCCACATCTAGCCCCCCATCACTCCCTTTGCTTCCTCACCGACGACCGCAAACCCTAGCGCGCCCATGGGCCTCTTCGGCAGCAACAATGGCAAGGGCAAGGGCACCCCCGGCGCCTTGTCCTCTCGTGCTCCCCTTCTCCCTCCTCCTCCGGCGGTGCCGCGTTTTTGCCCTGGTCGTCGGCGCCTGCACATCCCGGTGCACCAAGCGTGATGGCACTGGGAGTACAGGCAACCACTGCCGTACCCCGATGTCACGCTGCTGCACCATTGGCATCTGGATCCGCAGCGGATCCCCGTGTCGGCGGTTCCGCGTAGCCAGCGCACGACAACGAGGTATGCAGGCGCCGCGTGCAGCTCCCGCCGGAGCAGCGTCGGCTGCTAGAGTACGCCGCCGACTCCCCCAACTGGGAGGCGTGGTTCGCCCTCGAACACGAGGAGCAACGGCGCTCGGGTGTCGATGTCATCCCGTCGCCGTTCCCACCGCCGCCCCGCAGGTAGATCCGGAGGACATGGAGGCGGAGGCGGAGTACCAAGCCGCCCTCGAGGAGGCCCTGCAGCACGCGATGGAGGCTAGCCGCCTCGAGGAGGACACGCACTGGGATGGGCTGGGGCAAGTCCTTGTCCTGTTGGCGGCGGGGGACTCCGTCCACATCCCGCTCTTCGTGCTGCCACCGCCATCGTCGCCGCCCGTCTAGCCCAAGCCGGAGCCGGAGCCGGAGCCGACGCGTAAGCGCTCCCCGCCTCCACCCACTTGGCCGGAGGAGGCCTACTCGTGGACGGGCCAGTACCGCGAGTGGGTGAGCACGCCTCCCGTCTACTTCGCCGCGACGCCGGAGCAGGAGAAGGTCTATCTCGAGCGCTGGAAGGAACACTGGCCGACAGCAAGGAGCAGATATGCTACGAGGCCATGCTCCAACCGAAGCTTCTACGCCTTGTCCCTTCCACAAAGGAGGTCGTGCCACGCACCACGCGTCGAACAAACACACCACATCAAAAGCAGAGCAAGCCAAGCACCAGACAGGCTCGACGAAGATCTGATGCGACGCAAAAGTGGATCATATCTTGGCCAAAGGTGACGCAAAAAAACACTAAAATAGCACTGTATAACATCAATAATGTCAATCGACGTGAGGCCAGGTAACGTTTGAGGCCGTCCACTCCAGGGAAGAAGCATCGAATCGTAAAAATATTTGGAAGGAAAACAATTCCGCTTCGTTGTCGCCAGGGAGCGAACGAACGAATGGATTCCCACATTGGACGGAGGAGTCGTGCCAACCTGTAGACTAAGACTAGACACACGTCTTCGCGGGCGTCGCATAAGTACGCGACTCGCAGGAGAAAACCAGCAGCATCACAACCTGCCTGCCACTGCCACCCCACGAGCGAGCAAAAATCTCGGGAGAGAAAAAAGATCCCGCGAGCAGGCGAGCGAGGAGGGAGGAGGATGTCGTGGCAGACGTACGTTGACGAGCAGCTGCTCTGCGACATCGACGGCCAGCGCCTCACCGCCGCCGCCATCCTCGGCCACGACGGCGCCGTCTGGGCGCAGTCCGAGCCCTTCCCTGAGGTCCTCCTTCTCCTCCCTTTAGATTGTCTACCCATTGATGCTCCCTGCTCTGTTTTACTTAGTTTTACCTGGTCAATATATGTTTGACTCGGCTAAGATCTCGCTTGTCTGGGTTACCGCGGGCCTGATCCGCTGGGGAATCGATTTTTACCTGCTTGTCGCAATCGTAATCTAGGATGTATTACAAAGTACCAATGCAGTTGGTTGGTTCTACCTCCTGTGGTTAACGCGGCTCCTTCAGGGCTAGGTTTCAAGTACACATGTGCTTACTTGTGATGAAATTTTTGTTATATATAAGCATCCGAAACTATGAATAGATAGAAGCACATTGCCCGGTGATATCTATGTGGCCATACGGACCAAAAGTTTATTTTCCGGCTAGCCTAAAACACATAATAATTACCAAAATAAAAAGTACTGTATCAAATTGGTGGTAGAAGTAATTCTTCTAGAGACATGGCTTGGATCATCAGATTGCAGGGAGCATAAAGTTTGTTTGTGCTAACTACTATTTCGAACTGTATTGGGCCGTGGCTTCGTAATTTTTAATTGTTGGGGAAGGAAGATCCACTGCTCAGTATGCTTTTTTTGTGACACCATTAGTTTGCATCTTCAGTATGCTTTTTTGTCAATCCATGAGTTTGTATGTTCAGTTTGCAAACCTTTGCTCTCTTTATCTTACAGCGTTACTTTTTACGGTTTTGAAAGATTATATTGCATCATTCTCATGACTTATGATCAGTGTGTTTCTACATTCCACAGGTCAAACCTGAAGAAATTACTGCAGTACTAAATGACTTCGATGAACCAGGCTCTTTAGCACCAACTGGATTATTCCTTGGTGGTACAAAGTACATGGTTATTCAAGGTGAACCTGGGGCTGTCATTCGGGGCAAAAAGGTTAGGACCTGGCATTCCATTTTCTACCACTAGACTCCTTTAAAGAAACCATGGTGTTACAAAGTTTCTTCGAAAGTAGGAGAGCAGACTTCATTATATCGGCTTATAATGCATGCAGAAATAAAGAATTAACATCGGAACATGGACTGTAATCATGTCTTAAATACTTATGAATCAGACACTGGTCTTCTGTAGCCGTATGGTCAAATTGTTCATACGAATCCTTGGTCTTGCTCTTTGGTCTTGGCTCTCCTGGGCAAAGGAATTACTAGCTGTATGAGTTAGCTTCTGTAGCTGTATGGTCACATCGTTCATATGAATCCTTCTTGTACCATATAAAATGTTGAGCAAGCCACCCAGGAGCTGGACACTCAGGGAAAATTTGATTTTTTTTGGAGAAAAAGTTAACTTGAAATCTATCTTACCCACAGCGTAATGGAATACAATTGCAACATGCTTTCCGATTAAGAACAAAGCTATAACAATATCACTCTGCCTTTCAAATAAAAGATGATGACTGGATGTTACATAGGAAGCATGTTATATATACATTTGTACTTAACTCTTTTTTTTTGCACAAAATATCCACTCTGTTGTAAAGGGTTGAGAAATAAGAGTTGAAATGCAAGTAAAACTCACCACCACCTGCTACATTTGTCAGACAGTTGAAACATCTCTGATATTCAGTGACAATTCTTTACTAGTCAGAAAATATTGAGTTTAACATACTCTCTTGCAACTTGACAAGCTTCAATCTACCATTCTGTTGCTTACAAGTTACAAGCAAGGTTTTCATACTGGTGTCAATAATAATACTGACTAAAATAGCAGCTCTACTGGTCACCAGGCACTAGAGGGAAACTGAAAAATTACCGTGTGCACAATATACTAGAAATGCGTTCACTAGTACACAAGGCACACTGCCTAGATTGCACGAAAGAAAAATGTTATCATCATGAACCTCACACGGTCACACCTATGGTTGACAAGTGGGTTACAAGCATGCAGAAGTCCCTGACTTCGGATAGCAAAAATATTCATTCAGTTTAAGTTGGGTCACAAACAAATTATGTATGCATTGATTAGTCTCAAATTCGCTCTGCCTTGGTATTTTAGTGATGATAAAAGATCATTTCTTCTGTTAATAGTTTTAGCGTCTTAAGAATCATCTAGATTTGTAAGTTGTTCTACAGTTTCCCTCTAGTGGTGGTCAGTATTTCAGCTTATATGATCAATCCAAACTTTAACTGGAAGTTGACTGATCACACTTCTATTTTTCCTGAAACTAAATTAATGCAGTAGTATTTCAGCACAAGAAAGTTGACAAGTTTACTTCAAAGTAAGATGTGTTAGTACGGGCTACGGGCTGTTCCCTAATGTCGAACATTTTGCATCTTATATCTCATCAATGGTGCTTTCTCTGCAGGGGTCAGGAGGGGTTACAATCAAGAAGACGAGTCTAGCCATTATCATTGGAATCTACGAGGAACCAATGACTCCTGGACAGTGCAACATGGTGGTTGAGAGGCTCGGCGATTACCTTCTTGAGCAGGGCTTCTGAACTCAGAGTCCTAGTCTGGGCCAACTGGGCTTATGCCTATCGAAATGTACTACCGCATACCCCATGAATAATTAGCACACATCCGGATATGTTTGAACAAGTGGTGGTTACTCGTTATGTTGGAGTTGCTTCCTATATGTCATGGGGCTTATATGTAATCTTTAAACGTTGTCATATTTTTGCCGAGCATCTAGTAGTTTTCATCTTACCGATGATACCCTGCAGTGGATGAAAATGTGTTGACGATGATTGCTTTATCAAATGTTATCTGTTGCAAAATTCACATAATAGTTCTGATGAGACAATTTTATGTCTTATTACAAAATATAATTCGGGCAGGTGCAATTTCAGAAGTACAGTACCACATTGCGCCTAGGGTGGACCTGGTTTGCTTGGAAGGGCCTGGGTAGGCTTTGACACTGCCTGTGACGATCAGGACATGGATCTATTTTATGCGGAAGTCATCGTTACAGTTAGGGACGGGAAGACTGCCATTTTTTGTTGGCACTCGCCTTGGTTTCATGGGTGCAAGCCGAGTTATCCAAACGCAAGAAATGCAAAGTTCGTAAGGCTATGCGGAACAACGGCTGAATCAGTTACACTGACGTGCAACATGGCCTTTCGTCGATGCACATACAAGAAGTCTTCAATCTTTGGTGCACTTTACAGGAAATAAGCTTGACTGGAGATACGAAAAATGAGATAAGGTGGAAATTCACTGTTGATGACTGGGATCCCTGTTCATCGCGTAGGTCCAAATGCGCATCCCCGTTGCCCGCCTCGCTCGCCAGGTGAATTTGGGAAACGGTTTTTTCCTTCCGGTTTTGGAAAACGGGTTTTTACCTCCTGTTTTATTTTATTTTTTTCTATTTTCCTTAACCATTTGTACTTTTCATTTTTTAATCAAATTCCCAAGTTCTAAAAAATTGGTAAACATTTTTATAAATCATGAAACGGTTTTTAGTTCGTGTTTTATTTTAAAGATCGCAACAAATTTCAAAATTTGTGAACAATTTTTGAATTTCTAGAACTATTTATGAAATTTGTGAACATTTTTCCAAACTTATGCACATTTTACAAAAACTATGAAAACAAAATTGTCAACATTTTTTGAATTCACGGACATTTTTTGAAATCATGACCAATTTTTAAAACAATGAATATTTTGTAAATCACGAACAATTTCAGAAGTCAAGAAGATTTTTACAATTCTGTGCACATTTTTTTTGAAGTTTGTGAATTTTTTTTAACTGATGAGTTCACATATTTGAGAACATTTTTTGAAGTGCAGGAAAGTTTTTTGAATTCAGGAAAAAAATTGAAATCATGAAGAATTTTTGAAATCAGGAATATTTTCGAAATCACAAACAACTTCACAAGTCACAAACATTTTTAAAAATATTAGAACATTTTCTGAAGTTTGTGAACATTTTTTTAAAACTCCTGAATTCAAATATTTGAGAACATTTTTTCAAATACAGGAACATATTTCGAATTAACGATTTTTTCGGATTTGAGAACATTTTTTCGAACTCACAAACATTTTCTGAACTAAAGAAGATATTGTAAATTCATGATGTCTTTGAAATTTAATTTTTCTTTGAAATCCTGAACATTTTCTAATGAAGAAAAAACATAGAAAAAAGCAAAGGAAAATAAAACAGGGGTGCCCACCCCACAGATGAGCCGGTCCAAAAGCATGCAAGGGAGAGGGAGCGGGGTGCACGTTTTTTTGCGTGGAACTGGAGGGTTTTATTCAATCAAACGGGCTTCAGCAGTGTCCGCCATCAGGCTAGTCACCAGAAACCCAGGGGGAGAGTACATCCAACAATCTGTCACCTCCAGTGTGCAAGCATTTTTCGCACGCAGGTGGGCAGGTACATTAGAATGCCTCTTTACATGATAAATACTAAAAGAGAAAAAACTATCTGCTAACCCTTCAATATCTAGAAGCACTAGTGCTATCAAAGAGCGCGAAGAACGGCGCGAGTTCCAGAGATCGACCACACCTTGACTGTCAGTCTTCATTTGCACTCGCTCAAAGCCACGAAGCTTTGCGAAGACTACACCTTCACGGAGAGCAAGAGCCTCTGCAACAAGCGAGTCAATGACGTCATGGATCGGCTTGCACCAGGCACCGAGGTAAGTCGTGGATGATCGAGCAACTCCACCTACTCCTGTGAGCCTGGCTTCCATTGATATACCCGCGTCAACATTAATCTTGATGTAGTCTTCTTCAGCAGGTCGCCAGCCATGTCCAGGCAAGATCTTAGCTTGGTCCATAGGGAGTTCCAGAATCGCCAGAGCTTTCCTGGTTTTCTTCATCAATACCATTGGATCCAAGCTTTGTTTGTCATAAGTAATGTTGTTTCTAGACGTCCAGATTGCTTACATTACCGTAATAACTTTTGCGCGGTCATCTTCATCAAATCTGGAGTCACACAAAATGTCCTGAGACCAAGTTGTTGTATGAAGCTCAACACTGCATAGCGCGGGAATATGCTTGACTGGAGATATGAAAAATGAGGTAAGCTGGAAATTCCCTGCTGGTGACCGGGGTCCCTATTCATCACGTAGGTAAATTTGGGACGACACCCGCCCGCCGTGCTGGCTTAGGTGAATTTGGGATGGCCCAACCGGACGCTCCCTCTTCCGGTTTCAAAAGGTTCTAGAACCTTCTCACACCATGTTTTTCTTTTTCTTTTAAATTTATTTTATTTTTCGTTTTTATTTTGTTTCCTATTTTTCCTTTCCTTTTCTGTTTTTCAACATTTCTCCTTTTATTTGTCAAATTTGTAATTTAAAAAAATAATTAACCTTTTTTAGAAATTAGAAACATTTTTTGAATTCATTAAATTGTCCAAAAATCGTGAAGAATTTGCAAATATTTTTAAAAGTTCTGGAAAATATTTAATTTCCGAAATTTGTCAACATTTTTTCAACACGCAATTTAAAAAAAATTATGAACATTGTTTATATCATGAATATTTAATGAATACATGCAAAAATATTTAATCATGAATATTTACGAATTCACAAACAATTTCACAATTCACAAATTTTAAAATTAAGAATATATTTTACAAATTCAGGAATATTTTTTTCCGAAACTACAATATTTGAAAACATTCGTGAAATTTTGAAATTTGATTTTTTTTAAATCATGAACATTTTTAATGAAGTAAACAAATTAGAAAAAAAACAAGAGGAAATAAAAGAGGGGCGCCTAGACTAAACATGGGCCGGCCCAGAAGCATGCAAGGGAGGGAATGGGGTGCGTGTTTGTTCGCTCGGCACTACATATTAGTAGTCGCTGATTTAGTACAAAGTTTTACTAAATTAGTGACAATCAATATGGATTAGAGGGAGTATAATATATAGACTACTGTGTAATCTAAGGATGGGTTGAAACAACCCTGTCCACCCTCTAGACCGCCCACTGCTTCCGGGATGCAGAGAGTACTTTGTGCATTTGAAAACCGAACTGAAAAACCATACCGAAAATAAACCGAACCGAACCGATTTTATGGTTTTTGTGGTTTCTGGTTTCGGTATGGTTTGAACTTTTCATACCGATTTGAACTTTGGTTTTTATGGTATATACCAAAAAACCGAACGATTAACCGAATAAAACGAAGTAAAACATAAATTTATATTTCTTGAGATGAACAACCATACAAGTTGTCATTTTTCTTGTACATGAGTCAAATTCACTACTAAGCACGTAAAATTTTCTTGTAATAGTCATTTTTCTCTTTTTAAAATGCTAACCACGTCCATAACCATCAACGAATGATTCAATGCATGCATATATACTTATATATATAGTCATATACTATTTTGTGTAAAATAGTATGTGTTTTGAGGGGTCGCGCTATTCGTCACCCTGAATGAGGAATAGTTATTCTTCACCCCCTCTATTTTACTATCAATGCACCGTAATTTTACGTTCCGTAAGTTTTGTCTTATTTCCGACGCAAAAAGGGACTGTAAGAAAATATATAATCGCCGTAAAAAATATTTTATGTTATGTAAAATTACAAACGTAAAAACATAGTCTAAAGTACACATAAACTTCAAATTTTCTTGTCTTATGACCTATATTTTTATTTTCTTATGTCAAATTTGACCTAGTGAATCAATAGGAATGTAACTATTTGAATTCCAAGCGTAATTTAATTATGAAATGATCGTAAGATTACCTCGGGTGAAGAATAACTTATGTTGCACCCTGGGTGATGAATAGTAACACAGTCATAAATTTGTAAATTATTATTACGTAATTTTCAAATTCGCGTCAACTTTGGTTTTTATGGTATATACTGAAACCATACCGAAATAATTTGGTATACACCGAAACCGAACCGTATTTTAATTTCATATCGTATTTACCAAAGTATTAATACCGTACAAACCAAAAACCCATATAAACCGAATAAACCGAACACACAGGTCGAGCAGAGAGGGGTGAAATGTTAGGCACCTCCCAAGTTGAAATTGTTCTCGTGGCCCATCATGCAAAATAGTCTAAAGAGCAGATAGGCAAGCTCGCACGAATTGCAGGTTATGTCAATTGTGCAAGTGCGAGCCGGAATCTGCCTAAGACCTCTTCAAATGCCGCTACACCGTGTGGCGATGGAATATGATTTGGGAGTGCTTAGGTCTTCATCAGCTTGGCACAGCAATTTGGAGTGAACTGTATTCAGTCAAAGATTGGTGGTACGAGAAGGTTTGGCTCCATGGTTCTCAATGCAAGGCCATGAGCTCGCTCGGGGAATTGTAGAATGCGCGAATGCACGAGTCTTCCATGCCAAACCTAGGATGCCGGTGATTGTGATATCGAAGGTTAGAAGCGATGCATGCATTTAGGATTTCGCAAGAGCAAAACATGTGACCTCGTGAATTCCGGTAGAGTAATCCAATTGTATCCACCTTTGTTGGTCTAGCTACTTAAAACTCTGATTCCACGTCTTCATAAATAAAATATGATAAATCCTTTTAAAACATAGATAAATCTTTTGCCTCCGTCTTACTATGTGCTCCCTCCATTTCAAATTAAGTGTTGCTGATTTAGTATATTTTTGTACTAAATATGGAACGGAAGGAGTAGAAAACAAACAATGATTGAGTACCTAAACACGTGGCAACCATGTCGTTGTTTCATAACTATTCATACCTGAACAAGCTCAAGGATGTCTGTCTGCCAGTGCCATCCACAGGCCCATATTTACCGAATGCTCCAATCCATCAAACATACGTTGATTCCGGTTGCTGCTGTCGTCCCACCTCACCAGTGCCATCCCTCTTAAATCCAGCAGCTTAAATAGTCTCCAACTTAAACCGTTTGCATCCTCTCAGGGAGTGGAGTAGAGTACAGAGAGTCACATGAATCACCCGGCGACAGTTCCTTTACGTGGCGTGTTTCCGATTCAAACAAGGCGCGAGATTATGGGCCGTGAGAGGGACCGGACCGAACCTGCGCGCTTTCGAATTCGCTACTGTTAGAGTTGTGTCGAATATTATTGTACAAGGTAGGTTACAGTTGGACTTGGTTTTGGACTGTGTGTAGACAGGGTAGGAGTTGTGTCCTAATAGGACACCTGTATCCTAGATCTCTCATATATAGCGGGGGTAGACACACGATGTAACCTATGCCAACATAATAGCACGGGCATGCGGGGGAGCCGGCGGCGTGTGCCGGCGCCCGGGCGGCCGGGGTGCAGTATTGTGACGGTGTCACGGGGAGGAGCGCCCGTAGTCATGCCCCGGGGATGTAGCCATATCGGTGAACCTCGTTAACAAATCTCGGTGTCGTGCCTTGTGTGATTGCTTGGTCCTCGGTAGATCAATGGAGCGCCTCGGATTTATTCTAACAAGTGGTATCATGAGCAAGGTTCGATGTTCGAGATTGCGGAATCTTTGATCTAGAGGAAGCGACGAAGACCGACGGATGGTCACGGTGAACGTGCGGGTTCGCACGATTTCAGGAGGACCTCGGCAACGTTCGGAGATCGTCAGGTGAAAAGCAATTAGGACGCACGAGGCGGATGCGTTTGTCAGGCGGCGATTGCAGCGGCAGCATGCTAGATGCGGATCTCCGCGGAATCGTGCTGAAGCTGAACTTCTCGGCGTCTTGTTGTTGGCGAGATGCGATGTTGGCTGGCGGCACGTGCGGACTCCCTTGCCAGGGTGTGTACGCCGAACGCTCGATGCCCAGGCATGCGGCAAGTCCGCGGTTCAGGTGCGGGCGTGACCGACGCACTAAAGGACGTGAGGCCTAGTCGCGGGCGGGCGGCAAGGCATGAGGCAAGATGGCCTATGGCTACGAGGCCCAGGCTGGGCTGTTTGGGAGCCGCGTGATGCAAGACACCGCGTGGGAAGCCGGCTGCGAGCAAATTGGTCTGACAGGAGCAAGGCATGAGATTTGTTGGGGAAAAAAGGGTGTCAAAGAACACCATGATGCGTGCATTGATGAGCAGGAAAGATAGTAAATCAAGTCTACAGTAGCCAGGTGTGGTGGACATGGAATTCTTTACACGGAGAAGGCTACAAGGGATGTTGTTTTGACTTTCTTTGCTTTGTACATGGATTATACGTGATGGCAGCATGAAGGTGTGTCGAGACACGGCGTCGCATGTTCATATAAGATCAACAGGAGTTGGCGGGTGGATCCACGGTATTTTTGGTCTGATGGCTACATGTTTTCTCAAGTGTTGATTGCTTGATTGTGTAGCGGAACGCCAAGTTGATGAAGATGGATGTGTGCGACGAGGATGGCGACGTGCGTATAAGGCTCGGAGGAGTCTGGAGCATGTTGTGACAGGATCATGCAAACACATGGCGTCAAGCAATGCACGGAGAAGTGCGGGGCGGACACGACGCAGGGTAGAGCATGGTTGCAGTCGGGTTATTTCGGCTGGGTCGGACTGGACAGTCTGATGGATGTCGGTCAAAGCAGAAGACGGCGGTGATTTCAGCGACGATGACATAGGAGCGTGATGCTGATGGTGGCCGACTTCTGGGGCGTGGAAACACGTGGTGCAGGCTTGAGGGCTTGTGTGGTTTCGACAAGACTAAGGCGCGGGGTTGATTCAAGGCAGTGTACACATGAGAGCTTGAAGTCGACAAGGCGCGGGATAGCAAAGGCGCAGCTACATGGAGTCATGTTAAAGGTGGAGCTGGAGTCTGATGGATGACTTCACTCTGAGCTGATGGAGGGGCTACGGCGTAAGTTAACGGAGAGTCGAAGCCTATTTCAGCGGGATAGTGAGAGACACGTGGATCGGACTGGGTACCAGTGGTCTGATGGAGACGTGATACTCGGCATCGGTCGGTGATGATTGATGGTTCTCTGCAGTGGGGGTTGAGGCAGTGGGGGCTAGCTACCCGGGAGACTCGACCAGGACAGCAGAGGCTCGATGCGGTGATAGCGGCGAGGCGTGCAATAAGCACGGTGACACAGCGACAGGCCAAGGCACTGGTGGTCAGACATGTGGTCAGACAAATTGTGCAGGGGGTGCTGAAGCAGTGTTGACGAGTACCAGATTCGAGTTGGTGACTGGGTCTATCGGTGCCGGTTGATTGACAAGAGTTGACCATGGTGAATCTGAGAAAGTGGCGGAGAGTCTGAAATTGTCAAAAGCTGAGAGAGTACATGGCTGCATATTCTGTGGTGTTCGGTGCACATGGCAAAGTGCGGATGACAAGTACAGAAGAAGGCGGAGTACTATAGCTGTGGGACATGCTAGAGACTAGCCGGAAAAAGGGTGAGACAACTGCGAATTTGACTCAGGGTGACACAAGGCGACGGTGAAATTCCTTCAAGTTTCAGACAGACGGTCAACAAAGAGCGGTGATGTTGAGTTCAGGTAACTCTTATATGTGGCGTCCAATATGTGAGTTGTTCACTTTCATGCAGACAATGGTCGGTGTGTGATGGTGTTGAGAGGATACTCCGGAAGTTGGGAGCACAAAATAGAGTATTGAGGAACTTAATTTTGCTCGAGTATTGACTGTGAGGAAGACGAGAAGGGACTACAGTTGCAGGTGGAGTCATGTGGAGTCTGGGAGTAGCAGCGGTGCTCATGGCGTATCTCAAGTCCAATGTACATGGAGGTTCGACGCACGGATGAATCCAAGATGGTGGAGAATATTCGCCAAGGTGGAGTTTGTTAGAGTTGTGTCGAATATTATTGTACAAGGTAGGTTACAGTTGGACTTGGTTTTGGACTGTGTGTAGACAGGGTAGGAGTTGTGTCCTAATAGGACACCTGTATCCTAGGCCTCTCATATATAGCGGGGGTAGACACACGATGTAACCTATGCCAACATAATAGCACGGGCACGCGGGGGAGCCGGCGGCGTGTGCCGGCGCCCGGGCGGCCGGGGTGCAGTATTGTGACGGTGTCACGGGGTGGAGCGTCCGTAGTCATGCCCCGGGGATGTAGCCATATCAGTGAACCTCGTTAACAAATCTCGGTGTCGTGCCTTGTGTGATTGCTTGGTCCTCGGTAGATCAATGGAGCGCCTCGGATTTATTCTAACAGCTACCACTTTCAAAAAAAAAATTCGCTACCGTTTTCGGATGGCGAGAAGAAACCGAGGCGGGCAAAAACTCTGACGTTCTCGGAGCCACTTGTGGCCAATTTTCCCTGACCTTTCACCAACAGCGAGCAAATCCATGTAGTAAAATGAAAGTGACAGAGATCCTCTCCCTTGCCCCTTCTGCGCTACTGTACCCAATTTCCTTCCATTTCCCTGAATAGCCAAATGTGTGAAGATTGTTCAGCTCTGAATAATGGGGGCGCCAGTGTCCCGGCGAGGCAGTGAGGTACCACTGGCGATTTGAATTATTCCCGCGAGATGTGTCTGTGGGTGAGGTGGTGGTCCTATGCTAAGCGCAGTGCGTGCTGGGCACTCTCGCGCTGAGGAGGCCTTGATTGCGAGTTATTAGCGTGAATGCGCACAGAGCCCCAGCGCGATTGCTGTAGCAGAGAGCGCAGCGCTGGGGTTGAATGGCTCAGGTGTCCCCCCCTCCCCCCCTCTGGGGAATTTCCTTGGGCTCTGAGTAGCGCTTCCGTCACATTGCTTGCTGCCTTTTATCTTGAGTGCCGTCAGTGGGTGTGCCGGTGGTAGATTATCTTTTTAAAGCAAGTTCTTGGCCTACTCATCAGAGTTACTCCCTCCATCCAATGACGAGTGTACATCAAGAAATTTTAGAACAAATTATGAAATTGAATAAAAAAATGCATTGTAAATTTGCAAGCCACCATCTCTTCCCTCTTTAATTTACCCAATCTCCAATGAGCTACTCCCTTCGTCCGATGAAGAGTGTGCATCAAGAAATTTTAGGACAAATTATGAAGTTGAGGAAAAAATGCATTGGAAATGTGCAAGCCACCATCTCTTATCTCTTTAATTACCCAATCCCCAATGAGCTAAGTGCATAGAAATTAAGAAGACCATGTGAAGATTGCTATTGGTCTTGATTACCGTGTGATGAGAGAGAAGTATTTTTTTTCCAAATTTAATATGCATTGGGAAGATAGAAATACACTTTTTGTGGAAAATTTTTGAAGCTAGATGTACACTCTTCACCGGACGGAGGGAGTAAGTGCATGTAGAAATTAAGAAGACCATGTGTAAATTGCTATTGATCTTGATTACCGTGTGATGGATAAAAGTATTTTTTTTCTACTTTAAAATGCATTGGAAAGATAGAAATACACTTTTTATGAACAAATTTTGAAGTTAGATGTACACTCTTCACCGGACAGAGAGAGTATGGGGTTATGGGGTTAGGGTAGTTTGCCACCTTACTCTGTCTGAGGCATTTTTACTCTTTCTGAGACATAAGTGACGAGCAAATTTGGTGCCAGCAGACGCGTGCCAGGCCCGACCTGGCCGTGCCATCACTCACTCTGAGGCCGGAGGTGGCGCCAAGTGATACGCCGTGAAGAGATACAAGCAAGCAGGCAGGCAGGCAAGGTCCCCATGGCCCCAGCCCGCGGCGCAGTTCATCTCACCGCCAAGACGAGGCGACAAGTGAAGCTGCGTCGCATGCAACGCATGCATGCCACGGGCTCAGGGCCTCAGGCTGGCTCGAGGCACCCGCGCCATAACGCCGCGGATTCAGAGCTTGTGCGTACGCACTGTACGTACTGTACCGGGGAGGAGGGGAGGGGACACGCGCGCTGCGGCGCAATACATACGGCAGGCGCGGTTGGACGGTGCAGCGGCTTATCCACTCGACGGCGGGGCATGAATTCCAGTGTTGGCCACGATTTTTAAAATGCTCATTAATTAGGTGTGGAAAATAATGAATGAAAATAAAAATAAAAAATAAAAAAACATAAACAAAATTGAAAAGGAAAATAAAAATAAAAAACTTTGGAGCCAGTAGAGAAATACACAGAAAAGATAGAAGACGTAAAAGAAATAATATCTTCTTCTACAACCTTATGAGAACAAAGAAAACCAGCCAGCGCATTATGACTATATATACACTTAGAACACTGCGACCCCCACAACTCTAACGCACCTCAAGGCTCCACACCATCCCTTAAAACAGACACATTGTTTGTGTGCGGACTGGTCTGGACTTGTCCGCCTCTGTTTTTTTTAAGTCCGCGACACTCAAAATAACTAAAGAAAATAGCACCATTCATCCATAAATAACATGCAAAAATCTCTAGTGCAACAATAGTTCAAATATAAATATTTCATCTGAGATAACATGATGTTCAACAAGTTTATAAATTCATCGATTCAAAATCCAACGATTCTCGAGTCCGAATCCGCACATGTCGCTCCACGCGCGATGCCATCCAATAATGCATCAACATGAATGGCATGCCCTTTCTCAAGTGGTACATCACGGCAATGCGGACGGGCTATTCAATAAACATCAAGTAACAATAGTGAGTGAATCAATGAATTGACCAACATATAGAGCAATAAAAAGCAAAACTTACAATCTCCAACGCCGACGCACCAGGTGGCCATATGCTCTCCAACCGTGCAATCGCACTGCAGTAGAACATGACACGGTTCACATTGCCTTCATGAATCACGTTCAAGTAGTAGGGCGTGAAGTGCTTTTGCTCATGAAAAAAAAAGAATGC
This sequence comes from Triticum dicoccoides, assembly GCF_002162155.2. Lineage (NCBI taxonomy): Eukaryota > Viridiplantae > Streptophyta > Magnoliopsida > Poales > Poaceae > Triticum > Triticum dicoccoides. The sequence continues at coordinate 71,635,881 of NC_041384.1, read as the reverse complement.
ATCTTTCGCCAAAAGGTCGAGCCCCTTTGCCTCATGCTTACAAAGTCTGCAGATACGACCAACCACGCATCACATATCAACTATCCTCCATCACTGAGCATCCCACCATTGTGCTTACTCTAGGAAACAATGAGAGGTAAACAAACACTCAATGGCATTTGACCCAATACCTGTCGGGCGAGGTGTCCTTCATGGAAGGTGTTGGTAGGAGGGCGAAGAGTACCTAGCTGCGGATGTATCTTGTATGGACGGTGGCATAGTCCAAGGTAGACAGGCACGTGCGTGGGGGTTGTGGACGTCCGAACAATGCATGAGCAACGGCCGAAGAGGTATAACGGCGGCAACTGACGAGGAGGGTGTGGATGGAAAGCAAGGGGGGAGTGGAAGAAAAGTGGTCCAATGGGGGGATTTGAGTGAGCCGGGGGTGTCGAAGTCTAACGTGGCAGAGGTCCGAATGTCTGCAAATCTCCCCCGGTTTGTGTCTAGTTTGCGAGAATTTGGATAAGCGGACACGTCCACGGGAAAATACGGATTCCCGTTGGATGGCAAACTACATCCGAACAACTTGGTCCGGACGCATGTGGGCATTTGAGGGATGGTGTTGCAGATGCGATTAGCATCTAAATATACTAGATGACATGTTAGGCCCTTGGCGCAATGTCCAATTGGAGGCAAGAAGCAAAGCAATTTATAAACAACATATTTTATGAATGATACGCAAAGGGCAAAAACAAATGCAACCAAGAATTTAGGCGAGCTATTAGAAGGATGTTTTTCGTGAATTATCTACAAGTGATTATGTTCATGTTGCGTCTGTATTTGGCTTGTATTTACTAACATCAGAAGAAAAAATGATGTTTGTCATGTTTTCATTTGACAATACATAAGTTGTTCATTGAGCAGGTGAATCGAATCTAATTTTTTTCATACTCCTTTCGGGTTGATAGAAAACCCGCCTGCACCCTCCACGCTAAATAACCTAACCCATCAGAATCGGGCACTCCCACTCAGAAGCACATGAGAAGAAGGAAACCAAGTGTATCGACCAGACGAATGACGGTCCATGGAAGAGTGCGATCAACGAGCACCAGCAACGTATATGCTAGCCAACCTGGTCGTAGCGTCAAAAAGCCAAACAAGCATGGCAAAGGCACTATCCGGCTCGCGGCAGCGTTCAAAGGTCGGGGAGATACTGTCAGGACCCCGACTCGATGTCACATCGATCTAGCTGGTAACGCCTCATATCACTTTGCGGCCTCACGCACGGTATCCCCACGGGTGTCGTCTTACCTTTTCCCGGGACCGTTTGCGCCTTTTGGCTCACGTATATGATAGTGTCGCTAGCATCCATATGATAAAGAGCCCGGGCTGACATGACTAGTCGTAAACCCAAAGTGGCACAGACTTACAGGGACAGGCATCCATGACCCAGCTTCGAACGTGTCGGTCATCAGCAAGTGGGTCCGGGCTGTAGCACTGGGCTAGCAGGACTCCGGTAAACCGGGCTGTAGCGGGCTAACAGGACTCCGGTACTCAAAGCGTGACATTTCCCCGAAGGGACAGACACAGGAACGAAGAAGGACACATGCCGGCCAGCCTAAGTGTTCCAG
>NC_041384.1:71625029-71630859 GCF_002162155.2 Triticum dicoccoides | reverse complement strand
GTGGTGTTCGGCCGTGAGAGAGAGAGAGAGAGAGCAGCACGGGAGAGAGAGGGGGATAAGGCCAGGGGATCGGGGCGGCACCGAGAAGAAGCGCCGCGGCGTCGCGCTGGCGGGGGGGAGGCAGGCAGACGGGCTGGTGGCGTGGCGCTCCGGCCGTGCGCGCGCGCCGGCCACACGCCTGGCCGACTGGCGCCAGGAGGACGACGGCGGTGGTGGGCTGGGCTGGCTTGCTGGGCCGGCCAGCTGGCTGGGCCGCACAGTGGAGGAGCCCAGGTAAGCTCCTCCTGTTATATATTTTTCTGTTTCTGTTTTATTTAATATATCTGCAACTTTGTTGAATTTAATAAAATATCTAGGCAACTTCAAAAATCACCAAATCACTCCTGGTCCATAGTTGGATTATTTCCAACATGAAACATTTTAGTTTGGAGGTATTTGAGCATTTAAATATTTTATATTATTTTAAATGCCCAAATTCAAATATTTATGAATTAATTCAAAAACCCTAGGATGGCCTAGGAAAATGTGCACCACTTTTGGCAGAGGTTCTGAACCAAGGCAAAAATGATGGGCATTTTAGAAGGGCATTTCAGGTTCATTGAAAAATTATTTTAGTAACCCTAGTTGGTTTCAGAGGGGACTGGGGGTTCTGTCATCCCCATTTCAAGTTTCTGATGAAAGAGTAAACATGATGCAACACTCTAATGCATGACTAGCTAGGTTGTGACAACTCACCCCCACTCAAAAGAATCTCGTCCCGAGATTTGGGTTCCTCCGAGAAGAAGGCGGGATATTCAAGTCGAAGACGATCCTCCCTTTCCCAAGTTGCTTCATCCTCAGAATGGTGCGACCATTGAACCTTGAGAAACTTGATGTTATGACGTCGCGTGGTACGTTCGGTCTGATCGAGGATACGAATGGGGTACTCTCGATATGTAAGATCATCTTGGAGATCAAGCGTTTCGTGGTCCACTTCACGGATAGGATCCGAGAAGCAACGCCTGAGTTGAGAAACGTGGAAGACATTGTGAACTCTGGAGAGGTGCGGAGGTAGTTCCAACTGGTAGGCAACTTCTCCTCGTTTGGCAAGAATGCGAAAAGGTCCAATGTAACGAGGAGCCAATTTGCCTTTGATACCGAAACGATGGGTTCCCTTCAGAGGGGTGACCCGAAGATAAGCCTTCTCGTCAACTTCGAAAGTCATAGCCTTATGTTTTCGGTCATATTGACTCTTTTGACGAGATTGGGCTGTTTTCAACTTTTCACGAACGATGCGAACTTGTTCTTCTGCTTCCTGAATCATGTCCGGGCCAAAGAATTTTCTTTCCCCGGTCTTTGACCAGTTAAGGGGCGTTCGACATCGTCGTCCATAGAGAACTTCAAAAGGGGCTTTACCCAAGCTAGATTGATAGCTGTTGTTGTAAGCGAATTCGGCAAATGGAAGGCACTTCTCCCAGTCCATTCCGAATGAGATAACAGAGGCTCGAAGCATGTCTTCTAGAATTTGGTTGACGCGTTCCACTTGACCGCTCGACTGAGGGTGGAAGGCGGTGCTAAAGGAAAGACGGGTTCCCATAGCATTTTGGAAACTTTCCCAAAATCGAGAGGTGAAAAGACTTCCTCGATCCGAGTTAATTTCCAAAGGAACACCATGGAGAGACACTATTCGGGAGATGTACAAATCTGCCAGCTGACTAGCGGTTATACTCTCACGAACAGGTAAGAAGTGGGCTACTTTGGAAAGACGATCGACCACGACGAAAATAGCATTATTCCCTTTCTTGGTCCTGGGAAAACCGGTAATGAAATCCATACCAATTTTATCCCATTTCCATTCAGGAATAGCTAGGGGTTGAAGGGTGCCAGCAGGCCGTTGATGCTCTGCTTTTACACGACGACAGACGTCGCAATTAGCAATATACTGAGCAATTTCTCTCTTCATCCTAGTCCACCAGAACCTCTGGCGTAGGTCCTGATACATCTTAGTACTACCGGGATGAATAGTGAGAGGAGATTCATGAGCTTCCTTAAGGATTAATCGCCTTAGGTTGCGCACTTTGGGAACTACTAGTCGATTCCCGAAGTATACGACTCCTTGATCATTAATGGAGAAACAATCCGCAATTCCTTTCTGAATGTTCCTCTTGATGCGGGAGATTCCCGGATCTACCTTCTGTGCTTTGATAATTTGATCCGTAAGGGTAGGTTTTGCCACCAAGGTGGAGAGAAAACCTTGAGGAACAATGTGAAGGTTAAGCTTCCGAAATTCCTCATGGAGAAGCGGTTGACTTTGTTGTAACACCAGGTTGTTACAATAAGATTTACGACTTAGCGCATCAGCCATGACGTTGGCTTTCCCTGGGGTGTAGGTTATTCCTAAGTCGAAGTCGGTGATCAATTCAACCCAACGTCTCTGCCTGAGATTCAAATCTGGTTGGGTGAAAATATACTTCAGACTTTGGTGATCAATGAATATTTCGCAACGATTACCGAGGAGGTAATGTCGCCAGGTCTTAAGTGCATAGACTACGGCTGCAAGCTCTAGATCATGAGTAGGATAATTCTCCTCATGTGGGTGCAATTGCCGTGAAGCGTAGGCAATTACGTGTCGATCTTGCATGAGAATGCAACCTAGTCCTTGTCGCGAGGCGTCGCAGTAGATAACAAAGTCCTTGGAGAAGTCTGGCGGTACCAGCACGGGAGCAGAAGTCAGGCGTCTTTTCAGTTCCTGAAAGCTGTGCTCACATTGTGGAGTCCACTCGAACTTCTTATCTTTTTTGAGGAGTTCGGTTAGAGGTTTGGCAACCTTGGAGAAGTTCTCGACAAAGCGACGACAATAGCTCGCTAAGCCTAGAAAGCTCCGAACTTGCTTGACTGATTCAGGTGGAGTCCAGTTAAGGACGGCTTGAACTCGCTCAGGGTTAACAGCAATACCTTTACCCGATATAACATGACCCAGATAGGTCACTTCTGACAACCAGAATTCACATTTAGAAAATTTGGCATAAAGGCGATGCTCTCGAAGTTTCTTCAACACTAGCCTTAGATGTTCGGCATGTTCTTCCTCGTTCTTGGAGTAGATGAGTATATCATCGAGGTAAACTACGACGAACTTATCCAAATACTCCATGAAGATTGAGTTCATTAACCGAGAAAAGGTGGCTGGAGCGTTGGTTAAACCGAAGGACATGACGGTGTACTCGTATTGGCCATAACGAGTAACAAAGGCCGTTTTAGGAATGTCCCCGTTTCTGATTTTGATTTGATGGTAGCCCAACCTCAAATCCATCTTGGAGAAGACTGAGGATCCAGCGAGCTGATCATACAGGTCGTTGATCCTGGGAAGCGGGTATTTGTTCTTGATTGTGACCAAGTTGACAGGTCGGTAATCTACAACCATCCGGTCCGTACCATCCTTCTTCTTGACGAATAGGACGGGGCAAGCCCACGGAGATGAACTAGGGCGGATGAAACCCTTTTTCAAGGACTCATCGAGTTGTTTCTTAAGCTCGGCTAGTTCTAGGGGTGCCATCTTATAGGGTCTTCTAGCAATCGGAACGGTTCCTGGAATGAGGTCTATTACGAACTCAACATCCCTGTCAGGTGGAACACCTGGCAATTCCTCTGGAAAGACATCCGGGAAGTCACGGACTACCGGAACGTCCTCAAGGTCTGGCAAAGGGCTGGCGTTAAGAGAATATAGTTGTCGCTTGGCTATTCGGGTCAAGACATTGACTATCTTCCCCGAAGGATGGGTGAGTTGAACAGTCCTAGAGAAGCAATCAATTTGGGCATGATGAGCTGACATCCAGTCCATACCCAGAATGATATTAATATCTGAAGATTTAAGGGCTATCAAAGACGCAAGGAAAACAAGTCTGTCGACTTGAATCTCATTTCCATAACTTACCCTAGAGGTCTGCCATCTAGACCCAGGGGTAGAGATTTCCATAGTGGATGGCATGTCACAGAATGCAACGTTATGCAAACGAGCATAATTTTCAGATATAAAGGAATGAGAGGCTCCTGTATCGAAAAGGACAGATGCCGGGTGGCAATTAACAAGAAGCGTACCGAGAACGACGTTGGGATCCTCTTGAGCTTCTTCGGCAGAGACACAGTTGACATGGCCACGTGAAGCGGTGACCGGCTTGGCGTGGAATACTTTTCCTGTCGGCTTGCCACGGCCAACAGCTTTAGCAGATTGATTGGGGTTGGTCTGGGGGCATTCACGCATATAGTGACCAGATTCCCCACACTTGAAACAAGTCACGGAACTGGTACGTGGAGGAGCATTGTTAGTTGGACCCCCATAGGGCTTGGCTGGAGCAGACTGTTGTACAGGGCGAGGCGCCTGGAAAGATGGCCTCGGTGTGAACCTGGGTGGCAGGGCGGTGTTGGGCACCCACACGCGGCGCTTCTGAGGACCAGCACCGGATGAGGAACCCGTGTCACGTCCATGCTTGCGTGTTGCGTCATAGTCAGTCTGACCAGTTTCAGCACTGATGGCCTTGTTGACAAGTTTCGAAAAAAGATGTGCACTCATGCAGACGGAGGTCGCGGCGAAGCTCAGGACTAAGGCCCTTACGGAACCTTGCTTGCTTCTTGGCGTCAGTAGAAACTTCCTCAGTTGCATATCGGGCGAGATTACCAAACTCCCTGCTATAGGCATCCACAGAAAGTCGGCCTTGGGTGAAACTGCAAAATTCTTCACGTTTACGGTCCATGAGACCCTCCGTAATGTGATGTTCACGGAAAGCCTCGCTGAATTCAGCCCAAGTAGTGACATGGCCCGCCGGGCGCATAGCTCCATAATTCTCCCACCATAGACTGGCGGGGCCTTCAAGATGATATGCAGCAAAGGTGACCTTGTCAGCCTCCGCTACCAGCGCGGAACGCAGTTTGTGAGAAATACTGCGAAGCCAGTCATCAGCGTCGAGAGGCTCGACGGAGTGGTGGAACGTGGGTGGATGCAATTTGATAAAATCACTGAGTGACACCACGTTAGCCCTCTGATGGTGTGCTGTATTCTGTTCAATACGCTCCAACAAACGGTTTGTCTCCCGCTTGTTTCTCTCAGCTTCCATCATCACCTCGGCTAGTGAAGGAGGATGAGGCAGATTTTCATTCCTGGCTTCACTGCCTTCGGCCTGCTCTTGAGAAGCAGGGTTAGCGCGCGTGTTGACCATCCTAGGTAAACAAGACAATGATTTAATCAGGATGATAAGATTCCGACATAGGATAAAATGTAAGGAATAACTCGAAATGCAAGATGATCATCCGTATGACATGGTAGATACAGAAACTGCTTCTTTATTCCATCGTCATACACACCATACAGGGTTTAGTACAAGACCAAACAAAGTACTATTACGGTGAAAGGAGGATTACATCTCATCGGAGGCATTCCAAGCTCCTATACATTATTTCTCTACACCTCCGGAAAGAGTACAAACTAGGTCATAACCCACGAGTCACGCGGGACGATAGAAGACACAGCTAGTGCGAACTAGTGATACTACTGCTAACTCAGACCGATCCGTAGTAGTCCTCGTAGAAGTCACCTCCATAGCCTGGAAGCTCAACATGATCATCCGGAAACAGACGATCTCGCGAAGCTTGTGGACCATAGGGGCTAGGATGAGGCCTTGGACCAACAAACGGTGGCCTGCGGGGACCGCGAGGTGGGGTGATGCCTCCTACATCACGCCAAACCATCACGTCTGGCAGAGCGGATCTCACAGGATAGAGATCGCGCATATCTGAATATCCAGCTTGCACCGCCGGTGCGAACCGAGTCAAAGTGGCCCAGTGGTCAGCACGGGTATTG